>NC_081436.1:36095483-36395483 GCF_949786415.1 Peromyscus eremicus | reverse complement strand
ACTCATTATCATTGCCTAACCTTTCAATTTCTTTCTTTTTTTGAATTAAGGATTTTTTTATTCATTTTATATAACAATCACAGATCCCTCTTTCCTCCCTCCTTCGGCCCCCAATCCACACCCCCCATTTCCTCTTCCAACAAGGCAAGGTCTCCTGTGGTTGATATATTGTGTATCCTAATAAACTTATCTGAAGGTTAGAGAACAGAACAGCCACTAGAAAGACATAGAGGCCAGAAAATGGTGGCACATACACACCTTTAGTTCTATCACTGGGGAGGTAGAGATCCATCCGGATCTCTGTGCGTTCAAGGCCATACTGGAAACCGCCCGGCATGGTGACACACACCTTTAATTTCAGGAAATGATGGCAGGAAGAAGAAAGGTATATAAGGCATGAGGACCAGGAACTAGTGTAGACAATTTCTAAACAGTCTTGTTAAATAAGAAACACAGAGCCAAATACAGGTGAAAGCCATAGAGATCAGAGAACTATTGATAGCCACCAGCTAAACTTACTCACCATGCCACCATAGCTCCCCCACAAGAGAACCAGCATCTTCCTAACCAGCGCCTTTATTGCCTTGCTGTTCTGCCTTCTCATTGGCTCTTAACCCAGCCACCTCACTTCCTCATCACTTCCTGTCTATGCAGACCTCCAGGTCTCTATGGTTGATAATGGGATTAAAGGCATGTGTCACCATGCTTGGCTTTGTCCTTAAACACAGAGACTCTGCCTGCCATGTGATTGGATTAAGGGCGTGTGCTGCCACCACCTGACTTTTGTTTGTGGATGGTTATCTATGTCCTCTGATCTCTAGACAAACTTTATTTATTAATGTACAAATAAAATATCACCACAAACTAGGCTTGTTAAACTTTTAGGCTTTTAGCAGCAATTCAGCTGAGATTGATTGGGGTGAGGACCCAGAGGCTTCCAGTTTGAGGAAACAGGATCGGCTGAGAAGTTGGCAAGGTGAGGTTGCATGTGGCTTGTTCTGTTTCTCTGATCTTTCAGCATTCATCCCATACCTGGCTCTGAGTTTGTTTTTATTAATAAGACCTTTTAGAAATACGTCTACAGTCTCCCATGGGGAGTTCACAGAGCCTGGTATATTCAGTAGAGCCTCAAGGCTGTGCAAGGTGTCCACTGTAGGTAGTAGGCTCCAAAAAGCCAGATCATGCACCAGGAATGGATCCTGATCCTACTGCTAGGGGGCCCCTTAAGCAGGTCAAACTGTACAACTCGATTATGCAGAGGGTCAATTTCTTTAAAGCAATGTGACAGTAGTGTTTGATAACTAGGGGTCAGGACATGTAATAAACCTACTCTGGAATGTTTGGTGAAGTCTTCAACATACACAACCCTCTGACTCTTGTGGCATTTGTGAAGTATGAAGTGGTGCTTCTGGCCTTGTGGACTTGCTGAATTGCTGATAGGGTTGAATAGAGGAATGCATGTCAGAGACAGAATAAGTGTTAAGTACTTTCTATTGTAGTCTTGCTTGCAGAAAGACTGGTGTGTACTGCACTGACATTATATGAAGATGATATCATTCTCTATATTCAAAGCACACGAAGCTTATGCAACTGACACTCTAAGAACAAATAGACTTAAGAAAGATGAAAAAAGAGAAAAATGATTAGCTTTAAGACTAATAAGCAGAGATAAATTTAATGTAGTTCAAAGAAACAAATAACTAGAAAATGCCATTCCAAAATTGATTTACTCTGGAGTGCAACTGAGAATCACATCCAGTCTGATTCTACAGCCTACATCCCTGTAATCTATAGGCAATCATAATGCTCAGATGACATTCAAAAATGATGAAAAGATGATGATATCATCAGAAAAACAAAACTTGAGAGAGCACATTGTTCATATATTTTTGCAGCACTAACATCAAGTCATAAACTTAGGGAGAAGAAACAAGATATAAGATGAAATGTTAAATTGAAAACAAATGAGTATATTCTATTCCTATTTGTTATTAGGTAAGCAATGAGTATTTCTAACAACAATTATTAAATGCTGTGTTTAAACTCTTATCATCTTAGAGAATATTGAACTTCTTGCTGTAATAACATAGTCCATTACTGATTAAAATGCCAGAAATTAAAGGAATAAACAAATAAGTCAGAAATGTTAGGAAATTATTTCATTTTTTAAATGTTTTTGTTTTCATTACATGTTATTTATTTTTATTAACATTTTTCCTTTATTTTACATACCAACTACAGTTTTCCCTCCTTCCTCTCCTCCCATTCCCCACCTCCCTGACTCCCATCTATTTATTCCTCCATCTCCATTCAGAAAGGGCAGGCCTTCCATGGGGGCAGGATAGAAGGCTAGAGAAAGCTGGTGCCAGAGAAACTCCCAGGAATCCACAAGGTTAACCCCAGCTAACCCCCAGCAATAGTGGAGATGGTGCCTATACTGGCCATCTACTGTAATCAGATTGGTGACTCACCTAATTGTCATCACAGAGACTTTATACAGTAACTGATGGAAGCTGATACAGAGATGCACACCCAAGCACTAGGCCTAGCTCTGGGAGTCCTCCTGAAGAAAGGGAGGAGGGATTGTATAAGCCAGCGGGGTCAAGGTCATGATAGAGGAACCCACAGAGACAGCTGACCTGAGCTTGTGGGAGCAAATGGACTCCGGACCAACAGTTAGGGATCCTGCATGGGAGCTACCTAGGCCCTCTGCATGTGTGTGACAGTTGTGTAGCTTGGTCTGTTTGTAAGTCTCTTGAGATCAGAACCTGTCCCTGGCACTTAGTTGGCTTTTGGGAACCTGTTCTCCATGCTGGATCACCTTGCCAAGCCTTTATACAGGGTGACAAGCTCAGTCTTGCCTCAATTTGATGTGCCATGCTATGTTTAAGCAAATTATTTTAAAAGGCAACTGTGTACCTGGGATAAGTACTGGTCTCATTGCCAGGGGACTCACAAACACATCAAGCCACACAAACTGTCACCCCCATTCAACCACCCTGTCCACAATTACTATGAGTCTTAGTTGGGGACATCCTTGTGAGTTCCTGGGGATTTCTCTAGTCCCAGATTTCTCCCTAACCCCTTAATGGTTCACTCTGTCAAGATATTTTTGAGCCCACTCCCTATGGTGGGATGCCTTACCCAGCTGTGATACAGAGGGGAGGGGCTTGGTCCTGCCCCAACTTGGTATGCCAGCCTGTGTTGACTACCCAAGGGAGGCCTTACTCACTATGAGGAGGGAATGGGAGTGGAATGGGGGGGAGGTGGGGAGGAGTGGGAGAAGGGGAGGGAGGGGGAACAGGGGTTGGTATGTAAAATGAAAAAAAAGTAAATAAAAGAGTTACAAAAATAAAACAAAGGCAGGTGTGTGTGTATGTGTGTGTGTGTGTGTGCCTGTGTGTGTGTGTGTGTGTGTGTGTGTGTGTGTGTGTGTGCCTGTCTGTGAGGTGTGGCTGCACATGTGTGTATCAGTGTGCATACACACACATATATGTGAACACATCTGAAGGCAAGAAGAAAATCTCAGGTGTCATTATTTTTTAATGCAGTATTTTCATTAACTTTCTGAGAATTTCACACATGCATGCAATGTATTTTGAACATATCTATCACATACTCCTCCACCAAACTCTTCCAAGATCCACCCCTCACCTCCTCATCCCCTCTAACTTCATATATATTTCCAAGTCCAGTTTGTGCTGCCCACACAGTCAGGGTTTGCTGCCATCCACCAGAGCTTGGTGACTTACTAGGAACCACACCCTAATGAACCACACCAGGAACCACACTAGGGAAAACTGACTTTCCCTTCCTCAGAAACTGTCATCTGTCAATAGCTTCTCAGTTAGGGATGGGGCTTCAGGACTCCCTGCAGACCCTCTACTGTAATTTTGACTGGCATGTTTTTTTTTTTTAATGCAGGTCTTGTGCAGGTAAACAGAGCTGTTGTGAATTCATGAGAGCAATATTCCTACCATGGCTAGGAAATATTGTTTTTTCTTAGATCCTCCCTGACTTTTGGTTCTTACAATCTTCCTACCTCCTCTTCTGTAATGGTCCCTGAGATTTAAGGAGAAAGACTTGTGGAGACAGTAGAATACAGGTGACATGAAGGAAGAAAGTGAAAATCGTGGAGAAATGGGTCTTAGTAGAGATCTTGTGCATGTTGTCACAATTGTTGTGAGTTTATATGTGAGAGTGCCATGCCATGTTCACAAAACTTCTGGTTTTGAATGGTCTTTCAGTCCCCAATGTTGGCACTTAGAGCTATAAATGTCCCTCTAGGACTGCCTTTATTGTATACCATATATGTGGGCATGTTTTGTTTTCATTTAATTATAGAATGCTTTCATTTCCTTCTTGATTTTTTTCAATGACATATTTGCCATTCAATAGTTGTTTACTGCTTAATCCTAAAAAGTTTATATATTTTCTATAGTTTCTCTTGCTGTTGATTTCTAGTTTTGTTCTATTGTGTTCTGATAGAACAGGGGATGTTGTTTCAACTTTCCTGTATTTATGGTGACCTGATTGTGTTCTAATATGTGACCTATTTTAGATAAGTTTCCATGGAGTGTTAAAGAGAAAACGCATCCTTTTGTGCTTGGATGGAATGTTCTATAGAACTCCATCCATGCTGTTATTAAATCCAGTGTTGTTTTTTTTTTTTTCAGTTGACCTGTATAGTGGTGAGAGTGGAGCATTGACATTATCTACTATTACTGGGTTGGGATTAATCTCTGATTTTAAATCTAGTAGTGTCTGCTTTATAAAATTTTATGAGCCTATATGTCGTGGGTATATATTTAGAATCACAGTTTCCACTTGTGAATTGTTCCTCGGGCATCATTCTCCGGTTGCTACATACCTTTCTTTTAGGCAGAGTCTCTCATTAACCTGGAATGCACTAAATAAACTAGGCCAGCTGGTCAGGAAGTCCCAAGGATCTTATCTTTCCTTCCAGGGCTAGGATTAGAAATGTAAAGTCTCCCCTGACTTCTAGAATTTTTGTGGGTTTTGAAGATCTAAGTAAGGTCCTTGTCCTTGCTAGACAAGCACTTTATTGACTGAGTTATCTCCCCAGTCCTATAAAATGCAGTATTAATATTCACAGAGACTTAATTACAATAAGGTAAAACACTAAGATAAAAGAGAGAAAATGATTTTTTATTCAATGCTATAATATTAAAGTGTAATTAAAGTCCGAAAGAGGCAAAAATAAAAAAGAGGTGGAAGTTTTCTTAAAGAAACAATTGGTAAAACTTCACAAATTTGGCTTAAAATTTTTAACATATCCATGAGTCTCAAAGAATCCTACGTAGCATAAACACAGACAGAATTTCACCTGACACATTATTAGTCAAACTGATAAGAAGCAAAAGAGAGAAATATTAAATGCAACGAGAATAAAAACCAATTCCTCATGTTGGAAGAAAACACAATCATTTGAAGTCTCATAGCAGCAGAAGCAGAAGAAAGCAGAAAGCTATTAGAACTGATGAGTGATGGAAATAGTGAAGTCTGAGGAATTGCTCCATTTCTTCTAAGATGTTTGATTTGTGACTATAAATCTTTTCCTATTTCTTTTTTGTTACTTGGTTAATGTCTGAGTGGCACATCAATAGTCCTGATTTCATTCCTGAAGTTGATTATGTGTGTCTTATCTGTCTGCATTTATTCTCTGCTCTTTGAGATGTTCATCAGTTGGGTGGATGTTTCTGAAGGACTCACTTTTTGTTTTATTCATTTTTTTATTGTTTTATCATTTTCAGTTTTGCTAACTTCTGCTGGTGTCCTTTCTTTGGGCTTGTTTTGCTCATCCTTTCCCAGTTTCTGGAGGAAAAGAACTCAGGTTGTTAGGTTGGAATAGTACCTTACTTGTAATACACGCATTTAGTATTGTAAATTTCCCTTGTAGGACTCCTACGTCCCCTTAAATTTGGCGCACTGTGTTCTTTTCAGTTAGTACTATGTAATTTGTCTTTCTTCTCAGAATCGTTTTTGGAATTATGTATTATTAAAAGTGTAAAGATTCTGAGAGTAGACTAGAGTCCTAAATTGGGATACTTTTATATTTTACTCAATATTGTAAAAATGAGTCTTTATCCCATCTTGCCCAAGACTTCCCTTCTGAAGCACAGGTGAGTGCCCTAGCTTGCCCCCGACCCCATCCCTGGGCACCAGCCACTCCAGGGAAGACCTGCCCAACTTGGGCCCAGGTTCTGGACCCCGGGCAGGTGCCCTTCTACCCCAACCGGGAAGGATCCCCTTCTCCAAGACCCCTGGCAGACCCTGCAGTCTCCACGCCCTGCCCCCACGCCCATCTGCCTGAGCCCCAAGCCTCTTCCTGAGACTTAGAGGCCGGCCCCCAGCTCCCATCTTGCCCAGGACTTCCCTTCTGAAGCACAGGTGAGTGCCCTAGCTTGCCCCTGACCCCATCCCTGGGCACCAGCCACTCCGGGGAAGACCTGCCCAACTTGGGCCCAGGTTCTGGTCCCCGGGCAGGTGCCCTTCTACCACAACCGGGAAGGATCCCCTTCTCCAAGACCCCTGGCAGACCCTGAAGTCTCCACGCCCTGCCCCCACGCCCATCTGCCTGAGCCCCAAGCCTCTTCCTGAGACTTAGAGGCCAGCCCCCAGCTCCCATCTTCCCCCGGACTTCCCTTCTGAAGCACAGGTGAGTGCCCTAGCTTGCCCCCGACCCCATCCCTGGGCACCAGCCACTCCGGGGAAGACCTGCCCAACTTGGGCCCAGGTTCTGCTCCCCGGGCAGGTGCCCTTCTAGCCCCACTGGGAAGGATCCCCCTCTCCAAGACCCCTGGCAGACCCTGCAGTCTCCACGCCCTGCCCCCACGCCCATCCGCCTGAGCCCCAAGCCTCTGCCTGAGACTTAGAGGCCAGGCCCCCCAGCTCCCATCTTGCCCAGGACTTCCCTTCTGAAGCACAGGTGAGTGCCCTAGCTTGCCCCCTACCCCATCCCTGGGCACCAGCCACTCCGGGGAAGACCTGCCCAACTTGGCCCCAGGTTCTGGTCCCCGGGCAGGTGCCCTTCTAGCCCCACCGGGAAGGATCTCCTTCTCCAAGACCCCTGGCAGACCCTGCAGTCTCCACGCCCTGCCCCCACGCCCATCCGCCTGAGCCCCAAGCCTCTTCTTGAGACTTAGAGGCTGGCCCCCAGCTCCCATCTTGCCGTGGATTTCCCATCTGGAGGAGAGAGAGAGAGAGAGAGAGAGAGAGAGAGAGAGAGAGAGAGAGGAGAGCACCCATCCTCCCCCGGACTTCCCTTCTGAACAAGAGCTTCCATCCTGCCCCGGACTTCCAATTTGGACAAGAGAGCTCCCATCTGGACAAGAGAGAGAGACTTCCTGAATCTGTCAGCTCTGAACCAAGTGTGCGGATAAGGCCAGGAATGAACCACAGGGAGATGGGCAGACGTCAAGGCAGAAACACATACAACAAAATGAATAGTAATACACCATCACCAGGCCCTAGCCCTCCTCCAACACCTAGACCTGAACATCAGAAATTGGAAGAAGCAGAAGAAAATAGCCTTATGAATGTCATCATGAAGAAGCTAGAGGCTCGTGTAGAGGAAAAGACAAAAAAATGTGAAGAACGCTGTAAACAACTAGAGGAAAGGGCAAACAAATTAGAAGAAATCAATAAAGTCCTGGAAGAGAACAATAAAATACTGAAAGAAAATCAAGAAAAATCAATGAAACAAATGAAGGAAACAGTCCAAGACCTGAAAAAGGAAATAGAAAAAATGAAGAAGACACAAACAGAGGGAATGCTGGAAATAGAAAATCTGAGAAAACGATTGGGAACTTCAGATGCAAGTATAATCAACAGAATGCAAGAGATGGAAGAGAGGATCTCTAGCGTTGAAGATACAATAGAAGAAATAGATTCATCAGTCAAAGAAAACACTAAAGTCAACAAAGTCATGAACCAAAATGTCCAAGAAATTTGGGACACCATGAAAAGACCAAACCTACGAATAATAGGGGTAGAAGAAGGAGAAGAATACCAACTCAAGGGCACAGAAAATATATTCAACAAGATCATAGAAGAAAACTTTCCCAACTTAAAGAAGGAAATGCCTATGAAGATACAGGAAGCCTATAGAACACCAAACAGACTAGACCCCCAAAAAAAGTCCCCTCGCCACATAATAATTAAACAATTAAACGTACAGAATAAAGAAAGAATATTAAGAGCAGCAAAGGAAAAAGGCCAAGTGACATATAAAGGCAAACCTATCAGAATAACACCCGATTTCTCAATGGAGACTTTGAAAGCCAGAAGGTCCTGGACAGATGTAATGCAGACATTAAGAGACCATGGATGTCAGCCTAGACTAATATACCCAGCAAAACTTTCAATCCTCATAGATGGAGTGAACAAGACATTCCATGACAAAGCCAGATTTAAACAATATTTATCCACAAACCCAGCCCTACAGAAAGCACTAGAAGGAAAATTCCAACCTAAGGAAGTCAGATACAACCTCGAAAACACAGGCAATAGATAAAGCCACAGCAGTAGACCCCAAGGAAGAAAAGTACACACACATCACCACCAAAAAATAACAGGAATGAACAATCACTGGACATTAATATCCCTCAATATCAATGGACTTAATTCACCTATAAAAAGACATAGGCTTACAGAATGGATACGAAAGCAGGACCCATCTTTCTGCTGCATACAAGAAACACATCTCAAATTCAAAGATAGACACTACCTAAAAATAAAAGGCTGGGAAAAGACTTTCCAATCAAACGGTCTTAAGAAACAAGCGGGTGTAGCCATCCTGATATCCAGCAAAATAGACTTCAAACTAAAATCAATCAAAAGAGATCAAGAAGGGCATTACATACTCATCACAGGAAAGATCCACCAAGATGAAGTCTCAATTCTGAACATTTATGCCCCAAACACAAGGGCACCCACATATGTAAAAGAAACATTATTAAAGCTTAAATCACATATAAAACCCCACACATTAATAGTGGGAGACCTCAACACCCCACTTTCACCACTGGACAGATCCCCCAAATCGAAACTTAACAGAGAAATAAAGGACTTAATTGATGTCATGACTCAAATGGACTTAATCGACATCTACAGAACATTCCATCCTAACAAAAAAGAATATACCTTCTTCTCAGCACCCCATGGAACCTTCTCTAAAATTGACCACATACTTGGTCACAAAGCAAATCTAAACAGATACAAAACAATTAGAATAACCTCCTGTGTTCTATCAGACCACCATGGTCTAAAGTTGGATTTCAACAACAACAAAAACTACAGAAAACCTACAATCTCATGGAAACTGAACAATACCCACCTGAATCACCAATGGGTTAAGGAAGAAATAAAGAAAGAAATTAAAGACTTCCTAGAGATCAACGAAAATGAAGACACCACATATCCAAACCTATGGGACACTATGAAAGCAGTACTAAGAGGGAAATTCATAGCACTAAACGCCCACATAAATAAGCTGGAGAAATCTCACACTAGTGACTTAACAGCACACCTGAAAGTTCTAGAACAGGAAGAAGCAAAGTCTCCCAGGAAAAATAGATGCCAGGAAATTATCAAAGTGAGAGCTGAAATCAATAAAATAGAAACAAAGAGAACAATACAAAAAATTAATGAAACAAAGAGTTGGTTCTTTGAGAAAATCAACAAGATAGACAAGCCCTTATCCAAACTAACCAAAAGACAGAGAGAGAGCATCCAAATCAACAAAATCAGAAATGAAAAGGGGGACATAACAACAGACATTGAGGAAATCCAGAGAATCATCAGGTCATACTTCAAAAACCTCTATTCCACAAAACTGGAAAACCTAAAAGAAATGGATAATTTTCTGGATAGGTACCACATACCTAAATTAAATCAAGACCAGATAAACTATTTAAATAGTCCAATAACCCCTAACGAAATAGAAACAGTCATTAAAAGTCTCCCAACCAAAAAAAGCCCAGGACCAGATGGTTTCAGTGCAGAATTCTACCAGATCTTCAAAGAAGAGTTAATACCAATACTCTCTAAATTGTTCCATACAATAGAAACAGAAGGAACATTACCAAACTCCTTCTATGAGGCTACAATTACCCTGATTCCCAAACCAAACAAGGATACAACAAAGAAAGAGAACTACAGACCGATCTCCCTCATGAACATTGATGCAAAAATACTCAATAAAATACTGGCAAACAGACTCCAAGAACACATCAAAACAATTATCCACCATGATCAAGTAGGATTCATTCCAGGGATGCAAGGATGGTTCAACATACGAAAGTCTGTCAATGTGATACACCATATAAACAAACTCAAAGAAAAAAACCACATGATCATCTCACTAGATGCTGAAAAGGCATTTGACAAAATCCAACACCCCTTCATGATAAAGGTCTTGGAGCGATCAGGAATACAGGGAACATACCTAAACATAATAAAGGCAATTTACAGCAAGCCAACAGCCAACATCAAATTAAATGGAGAGAAACTCAAAGCAATTCCACTAAAATCAGGAACGAGGCAAGGCTGTCCGCTCTCCCCATACTTATTCAATATAGTACTTGAAGTTCTAGCCAGAGCAATAAGACAACATAAGGAGATTAAGGGGATACAAATTGGAAAGGAAGAAGTCAAGCTTTCCCTATTTGCAGATGACATGATAGTATACTTGAGCAACCCCAAAGATTCCACCAAGGAACTGATACAGCTTATAAACACCTTCAGCAACATAGCAGGATACAAGATCAACTCCAAAAAATCAGTAGCCCTCCTATATACAATGGACAAAAAAGCGGAGAAGGAAATCAGAGACACATCACCCTTTACTATAGCCACAAATGACATAAAATACCTTGGGGTAATACTAACCAAGCAAGTGAAGGACCTATATGACAAGAACTTTAAGTCCCTGAAAAAAGAAATTGAAGAAGATGTCAGAAAATGGAAAGATCTCCCATGCTCATGGATAGGCAGAACTAACATAGTAAAAATGGCAATCTTACCAAAAGCAATCTACAGATTCAATGCAATCCCCATCAAAATACCAACACAATTCTTCACAGACCTGGAAAGAATAATACTCAACTTCATATGGAAAAACAAAAAACCCAGGATAGCCAAAAGAATCCTGTACAATAAAACAACCTCTGGAGGCATCACGATCCCTGACTTCAAGCTGTACTATAGAGCTACAGTAATAAAAACAGCTTGGTACTGGCATAAAAACCGACATGTGGACCAATGGAATCGAATTGAAGACCCTGATATTAATCCGCACACCTATGAACAAATAATTTTTGACAAAGAAGCCAAAAGTGCACAATGGAAAAAAGAAAGCATCTTCAACAAATGGTGCTGGCAAAACTGGATATCAACATGTAGAAGGCTGCAAATAGATCCATATCTATCACCGTGCACAAAACTTAAGTCCAAGTGGATCAAGGACCTCAACATAAATCCAGCTACTCTGAACCTGCTAGAAGAGAAAGTAGGAAGTAGTCTTGAACACATTGGCATAGGAGACCACTTTCTAAATAGAACACCAGTAGCACAGACACTGAGAGAAACATTCAATCAATGGGACCTCTTGAAACTGAGAAGCTTTTGTAGGGCAAAGGATACGGTCAACAAAGCAAAGCGACAGCCTACAGAATGGGAAAAGATCTTCACCAATCCCACATCTGACAGAGGACTGATATCCAGAATATATAAGGAACTCAAGAAATTAGACATCAAAATGCCCAACAGTCCAATTAAGAAATGGGCTATAGAACTAAACAGAGAATTCTCAACAGAGGAAACTCAAATGGCTGAAAGACATTTAAGGAATTGCTCAACATCCCTAATCATCAGGGAAATGCAAATCAAAACAACTCTGAGATACCACCTTACGCCTGTCAGAATGGCTAAGATCAAAAACACTGAAGACACCTTATGCTGGAGAGGATGTGGAGCTAGGGGAACTCTCCTCCACTGCTGGTGGGAATGCAAGCTTGTACAACCACTTTGGAAATCAATATGGCGATTTCTTAGAAAATTGGGAATCCATCTCCCCCAAGATCCAGCTATACCACTCTTGGGCATATACCCAAGGAATGCTCAACCACACCACAAGAGCACTTGTTCAGCTATGTTCATATCAGCGTTGTTTGTAATAGCCAGAACATGGAAACAACCTAGATGCCCTTCAACTGAAGAATGGATAAACAAAATGTGGTACATATACACAATGGAATACTACTCAGCAGAGAAAAACAATGACATCATGAGGTTTGCAGACAAATGGATGGATCTAGAAAAAATCATCCTGAGTGAGGTATCCCAGACTCAGAAAGACAAACATGGTATGTACTCACTCATAACAGGATACTAGATGTGGAACAAGGATGACTGGACTGCTACTCACATCACCAGGCAGGCTACCTGGAAAACAGGACCCCAAGAAAGACACAGGGATTGCCCAACGACAGAGAAATGGAATGAGATCTACATGAACAGCCTGGACAGGAGTGGGGGTAGTGAAGGGCGAGGGTCGAGGGAAAGAGAGCTTGGGTGAGTGGGAGATCCCAGCTGGATCAAAAACAGAGAGGGAGAACAAGGAATAGGAGACCATGGTAAATGAAGACCACATGAGAATAGGAAGAAACAAAGTGCTAGAGAGGCCCACAGAAATCCACAAAGATACCCCCACAACAGACTGCTGGCAATGGTCGAGAGACAATCCGAACTGACCTACTCTGGTGTTGGGATGGCCAAACACCCTAATTGTCGTGCTAGAAACCTCATCCAACTACTGATGGACCTGGAGGCAGAGATCCATGACTAGGCCCCAGGTGGATCTCTGGGAGTCCAATTAGCGAGAATGAGGAGGGTTTATATGAGAGAGAATTGTTGAGACCAAGGTCGGATAAAGCACAGAGACAAATAGCCAAACAAACGGAAACACATGAAATATGAACCAATGGCTGAGGGGTCACCAACTGGATCAGGCCCTCTGAGTGGGTGAGACAGTTGATTGGTCTGATCTGTTTGGGAGGCATCCAGGCAGTGGCACCGGGTCCTGTGCTCATTGCATGAGTTGGCTGTTTGAAACCTGGGGCCTATGCAGGGTCCCTTGGCTCAGCATGGGAGGAGGGGACTGGACCTACCTGGACTGAGTCCACCAGGTTGATCTCAGTCTGTGGGGAAGGCTTTGCCCTGGAGGAGATTGGAATGGGGGGCGGGCTGGGGGGAAGGTGAGGGGGGCGGGAGGGGGGAGAACAAGGGAATCTGTGGCTGATATGTAGAACTGAATTGTATTGCAAAATAAAAATTAAAAAAAAAAATGAGTCTTTATGTGTACATAGCTCAGTTCTTACATATTCTTTATGATTTGCTTGCCCTGGATCATTCCTTGAGTGATATCAAAAGGAATACAAGACTAAGATTGGCAGATACTGACCAAACTTCAGATCCTTGGAGTGTCAAAAACCAGCTTCACAGACAGACAATACGTGGGGAGAAGTGGAGGAAATGGTAAGAATAGAAGCATTGAATATCGACGAGGATCACATGGCTGTGTAAACTGAGCTTTAGAATGGTTGGCTGTCTTCCCCCACACAACCCTACATAGTCCTCTGGCTGGAGTGGAGATGGAAGGCAGTTTCTAGGGTTTGAACCTGTGCCCTGTTAGATCACTGACTCTCCACATAAAGTGTGACTTAAAGATTCAGTTTCTCTCATTCTCACTGGCATTTGTGTGGCATCTCCACCATGGGGTTACATTTCAGTCACTGATTGCTGGGTTGATTGTAACATGGTGAGTGCACATACCATGTTAAGGATTTTAATTCTTTTAAATTTGCTATGGTTTATTCTTTGGCATCTCATAGAGTTCAGGCTGCAGTAACGAGCCACCTTCCAAGAACTCACTCTATCTCGAGGGCCCTCTTGCTCCTGACTGGAGGAGCTCCTGATTGGAAATCACTCTTCTTTCCCTTTATCTTCTTCTCATTCAGATCAAAGTCATTGTTTCCAAGTTTCAAACCTTATCATCACTCTTCTCTAAAATCTTTCAATGACTCCTCATTGTTTACAAGTCCAAGCACCAGCACCTTCTCCAAACCTCTAAAGCACGCCTACATTCATATAACTGAAAACTACTTTAAACCTGATTGATCAGCCTCAACTGTCATAATCATTGTTGACAGCTTTGCTCGGGGAACGTGCTTGACAGTGATCCAGTAAATAACCTCCTCAGGCTTTGTTACTCAGCTAATCATGATCCAGTCAAATCTTTCTCTCCATCACATCATCTCATTTCTGCTTTCTTTGTCAGCCTCGTCCCTTTTCATTCTTCCTTCAATTTGCACTTTGTCCTCAGTTTTTCAAATATTTCATATTTTCCTACACTGCCATAACTTTCCTCCAGCTACGTATGCTGAGAAAAATCTGCAAATTCATGTTTAGCCTTTTTAAAACACGTTTTAAAATTTTGAGGTTGTAATTATATCATTCCTTTTTCTCTCTTCAAGCCCCTCCATGTAACCTCCTTGCTTTCTTTCAAAACCTTGGTCTGTTTTTTCTTTAATTGTTCCTACATACACACATACACACACAGAAACATATATATATATATATATATATATATATATATATATATATATATATATATATATACACATAAGTACAACCTGTTCTTTTTTATTCCTTTGTGGAGATGAGTTCAAGCATGTCTCCATTTCCAGGTCATCTTCCATGACTACCTTCCTCATGGATTGAACTTTCCCTATATAATACTCTCCCAGGACCTGAACATATCTAAGTGACAGCATCTGACACAGAACACTAACAGTTATTTGTGTTTTCTTCCTTGCCAAATGGCAAAATTGTTTAGACAAAGACTCCTGTTCCTTCTACCTTTGAGTTACCAGACTTTATAAAAGAGAGAAATTTTTAATGGAAATTCTTCTTCACAAACCCATTAATCTCTTCAATACATAGATTTAATGACTCCCATTGTGCTCTGGAAAATACACTATCACTACAAATGTATCAACAATGGCTAGTACATATTTTCTATAAAAGATGGAAGACTTAGAGAGGAGAGGCTAGCCCTTCCTAATGCAGCTTAGGAACTTACTAGTCCAAAAAGTTCATGCCTGCCTTGTGCTTGGATTTAGGCTTTGTAAGAATAAGTTGCTTGTTGACAGGGGAATCTTGATGGGAATTCTACCAAGGGATTTCTCCTTTCCTCTTACATACATGTCCAAGATCTTCTTGGTCCTAAAACTCATGAATAGATGGCAGACATTTTAAGATTAGAAGCAAAGAAGAGGCTTAAAAAGTTAGAATTTCCACTTCAGCACAGTGAGTTTTGAATCTAGACTAGATTTGGACCTGAAAAGAGAAAGTTCCTCTTGCTGGGAATCATCAATAGCAACCGGCCTGGATCCACCTGTCATCCTGTCAATGTTCAAAAAGCTGTCAGTGCAGTAGGGGAAGATGCTCTGAGGATGAATATCCTAAGGGCTACCTGCCCGTCACCCAGGTCCCAACTACACTGTACCCTGGAGAAACAAAGGCAAAGACAATGGTACCTACCATACCTGTAGCAAGATTGTGATAGCCAATCGCAATTTACTCAGAGGATATCTAAACTTTTATTCCTACCTGTGATCTGGGTGAGGATGCAGTCATTACCCTAGGACTGCTTTGAGTAGGGAAAGGTGTGGGGACAGGTGGGAGAGGTGTGGTGAGACAATCACTGTAGTGGACGACTGTCACAGAGAATCTGGAGACCAGACAATCAGATCAGGAGTCTGAAAGGGCTGGAATGTGTACCAACAATGTCTGGATAGGGCATGCTATATCACTTAGTTTCCATCCTCATAGGAAAGGAAATCATAGATTCTGCTAGAGGGCCTGAAAGGGCTTAGGCCTAGGGTATAGGAATAAATAGATGGGGGGGGGAATTAGAATTAATTCAAAGCTTTTCTGGAAAAACTTTCTAATTAATAAAAAATACTTCAGAAATAGCAGAGATGCTTCACGAGAAAAACTACTTACTTTATAGAACAAATAAAGTTTATTGTGGGTGGGAAAAGACTTGGAGACTACTAGCTTTCATAATTAAAATAAAGACAAAGGAGAGAGATTGAAGTTTGTGCCACATAAGCAAGTATGGGTACAGAACATAGCATCTGGGAAAAGGAGGTGCTTGTAAAACCTTCTCAAATCAAAGATGACTGGCAGAAATCATGGAGATATTAGGCTCAGTATTTTTCCATTGTGAGTATTTATTTAAGTAGCATAAACCCCCAGAATTCTCCCAAAGAAAAGAATCATTAACTTCTTTTCCTCAGAGTAGAGCAATTCCAATTTTTGTATTGTACATTAAGGTTTTTTTTTTTATTCTTACACACTTTTATTTTATAAAAGTGTCCATGGAGTACATTGGTCTGGATAAAGCCCATTTTGAAGTTTTAATTAAACTTATTTGTTCTCAAAGTCATGTAGCTAACTTAAATCGTGAATGTGGTAAGGACATGGTTCTCTTGGGTTCAAGGTCAGGGCTGCTCCCCTCATATCGTGCACTCTTGGTTTCCATTACATGGAAAGAGTTTATAACTGGCAGGTGTTATTTCAGTATGAGTGAAAAGGTGTCACAGCCTATATTGAAAGATGCTCTATGATACAGCTTTATGAGATTCATTATTGTTTCTAGTACGGAGATGTGTGGATAATACTGCTCTTTAGTTTTCATTGTGCACTCTGTCTAGGTGAACTGCACTTTTCGGGACATTTTGACTGTTTTGAACACAATGACTGGCAACTGTTTTCTTGTGCCCCTACTAAGTGTCTTAATGCCTTTTACACCTCTTCTCTGTTTTACAGTAACAAACAACACCACATCTCCATTGCTCTCCTCCCTATTTTAAGCCATAAGTGTACTGTCATTTGTGATTTTTCATACATATTTAGTTTAATCTCATCTAATATTGGCTCAATTCATGATACTTCACACCTGTTGCCTTCTATTCACATTTTTCAGGAACAGGCAAGATTATTGATAAACAGATGACTGATTTTGCAAATATTTGCTACGATCCTTATAATTGTCCCATATTTGATTACCAGGTAAAATTTGTCCCTGTCAATTATTCTATATTCTGCTGGAATGTAGGCTCCTGGAACAGAGAATTCTGTCTGTTAAGAAAGCAGTTTTCTATTTTATGCATGCCAGAAAGATATTGAGTATTTCACTGAAATTCATGGAGACAATGAACTTCCTTTTAGAACACTAATTTCTAGAAAGCTTATGAATAATTATACACACAGAGAAATTGTTGCTGTTAACGAGTCAGTTCTAAAGTCTAACATTTTGGCAAATGCTAGCCGCCCTCTTTATATTGGATCAAACATCTGACTAATATTAATTTTGAGCACCAATTGTGAGAATGTGTTCATTAACTGGGTTATATCGCCCACACACTCCATTTGCTGGAATGAAAATGGTGCCAATTTAGCAATGACTCTTGCAACTGTGCACTTGTTCTTGGCAAGACCCAAACTGAGTCATGTCTCCTTGTTCATATATTCAGATTGACTAATTCAAGTCATCACTTGAAAGAATTAGATTTTAACAGAATGCATTTGGGTGAATATGTAACATTAATTAGCAGAGTCTGTACGTAAGGGTCTGCTATCTACTGAGAAACTATACTAAACTCCTCAGAAATCAGTATTGAAATTTACTTTCACTGTATAATGTAAGGTTCATTGATTTCAACTTGTGTTTATTACTCATTAATTCAACTAATGTTATGGCATATGACATGCAAGACACTGTGCAAAGCAATATATCATTCAAAAAATATTAGAAGATAGACTTTTCCTTTATAACATAGAAAGAAAGCCTCTCGATCAATAAGCTATTTTATCATATTTGTAAAATGATGACAAGGGACAATAGCTGTGAGAAGAAAGATGAGGAGTGTTGATTCCACCTTTTATAATTAAGGAAAGGACTGAGGAAGAGGTGGTACTTATACTGAGTGTTGAGAAGAGAGTTCATGCAGAAATCAATGTTGAGATTTCTCAAAAAACTAAAATTAGCATATTATCCAGATGTACCACTCCTGGGTATATAACAAAAGGACTCAACATCTTATCACAGAAATAATTGCATGTCCATGTTCATTGCTGAACTATTCACAGTAGTAAGGAGATAACAGCCTAGATGCCTGCAAGTCAGTGAACAGATGAGAGAAATGTGGTGTGAGGACACAACAGAATTCTATTCAATACCACAGAAAAATAAAATTATGAATTTACAGGAAATGGATGGAAATAGAGAATGCGATATTAAGTGAGCTAAGCCATTTTTGGAAAGATAAATATTGCATCTTCTCTCTCACATGAAGATTGTAGCATCTAATTTACCTGTGTGTTTTCTTTTGTTTTGTTTTGTTTTTGTGCAAATAATGTGCATAGAGGTCAGGAAGATGGAAAGGGACCTATGAAATGAGGTAAAAGGAAGATTAATTGAGAAAGAGAAAGTAACAGCTAGGGTAATAGAATATATTCGACATGAAAGCGAAAGGGGGGATATTGAGGATAGAAAGGTTTAAGAAGGGGCAGGAGAAGGTATACTTGAAGGAGACCAGTAAGACGGAGAAGGTCCAACCAAAAATATATATAAAAAACCCCACATGGAAAGCTGATATTTTGTATGATAATAAATAATAAAATAAAATGGGAAAGGGGATAAGGGAGCATGAGAAACACATATAGAACTGGGAGCTGAGTTTGTGGAGTGATAAGGGGGACTTCATAGTTGTTTACCTCCTGCCAATGTTATTAGGATTAGCACTTCAGCTGCTTTAAGTGTTAAAACTGAGAAGCCAGCTAACTACCTCTGGCTATTCTAAATACCAGTTTCCATGTACTGAGAGCCAGAAGCCACCCTCTTGACAACTAAAGGATCGTTTCGTGCTTTTAAAAGTAGAAAAATCTCTTGATAAGCCTGGCCATGGGACCCTCCCGCCTCATTTCTTGCAATCTTGCTAATTTCCAGATGTTAATGTTTCTGGCCTCATAGTCACAGAGCATCAAGCTTCTTAACATTTTGATTTGTGAATTCAACCAATCTTAGTCCAAATAGAAAGATTATTAAGTATTGGCAACAAACCACAAATAAACTTTTCTAGGATAGATGTGAAAAATAATTTAAAATGAATATTAAAACAATGACGATTGCCTGACATATCTCATAAAAAATACATCATAAAAAATAAAGAGGGAGGAATTCGTTTTAATCATGAACAAACAGAATGAATCTGCATCATCTAGACCAGCAGCTTTCCTTATAACTGCATTCTTCCTTTGATAGTTTTAACTTGACAAGATTCAATCTATCTCAGACCTAGAGGTAAGGAGGAGCAGAAACTGGAATTCCTGGACTAGATATAGGACTGTAGAATGCCTGGACTAGATACAGGACTAATCATCCTAGGGCATTTTAGTGTAATCTATTTCTGTGAAAGACAAGGAGAAAGTAATTAATTGAAGCTCTTGTTGTCCTAATTTGAAGCCAAATCATATATAAATATTGTAAAAAAAAATGAGTGATCTCTAGTGGGTAGCTCAAGTCTCTTTACCCACCTCAGTCCCCTATTCCACAAATCAGTAGGTGACAAATAGCTGAATAGCAAGGAACTTACAATGTCTTAAAAATAAAGAAGCATTTAGATTCCCTTACAAATTACTCTGACCTCCATGCAGCAGTAAGGTAATTAGAGTTCAAAGCTGCCCCTGCAGTTGAAGAGGGCCTGGGAAAACCAGATATTTCAGAAATGGAACTCAAGAAAAATTCTTTTTCTCTGATTCAGCTTTCCTCAGTATTGGAAATGAAATTGGATGTAGGCCAAGGAGAAAGGAATATAGAGTTTTTTTGAACCTCATATATAGTCTGAATAAAAGAGACTTGTATGTTCTCACTCATTCATTGAAATAATGCTTTTATTTATTATTATTAATTTTTGCTAGAGTTATGAGAAGTACAACAGGAACCTTAGGATTTATAAAATAGATATGCACATGTCCTTTTCAGAAGCCTCATGTAAGGAGAGGACTTGAAATTCTGGGGGATGGATGGTTCTAGCCAAATTCCAATATATTATCCACTGACTTCTGGAAATGGCTCAGAAAAATCACAACACACACACCCTTGGAAAGAGAACTTCCAGTTGCAGGCCTTTCCAGGGAGAAGAAAGAAATGGTCTCCTGGCTTGATATGTCCATCAGTAAAATGTAAATAATGACATAAAATGGCAGTGATTATTACTGTAATGAGTATTATTAATAATAACCATTCTAAATAGTTAAAATGAATTATAACACAGAAAGCACAGATGTGGCCATTATGCAACTCTTTCAAGGGCCATTGTGGGGCAAATTATTTTTAATTAGCTGAAAAAATTCCAGTTGCACCATCCAAATGGTCATAGAAAATGGTGGAAATGAGGCAGATCAACTCTCATAGGCCCTCTGGACATTTCTAACAGAGGCTCTGTAAACTTTCATTTGGAACCAATTGTTTAGCAGTTAATAAAGAACACTGATGACTAGCCCATCCCAATGGCTAACTGACAAGCCCAGCTGTTCAAGGGAGAGAGAGCTAATAGCTCCCTGGACAGTTTGACTTAAAGGTTAATGAATTCAGGGTCCAGCCTTGAAGTTGTAGACATGTAACCAGAAGTTTCTCATTTTTATTCAGTGGAGAAACACCACCAGACAAGGGAACACTTGGACGTTCACTAATCAAAGATCAATAGAGTTGAAATGGAAGCATACTAAAGCCAGGATGGCAAAGGAACAGAATGATAGAAGCAATGAAATATGAACTCTAGAAAAGTCACACAGAGTTGGCAAGCCTCACCTTATCACACACTAAGTGAGTGAACTTAGGCAAGTCATTCAACCTCTTCTGAACCTTTTCTTTATCATTTCTGAAGACAGTTGTGATATTCTTTGATTTCCATGGTATATTTCCTGAATAACTAGCATTTCTCACCAGATTCATTCTCTTTTGCAATCTGGATTTGCAGTACTTCCTATCAAAAGATGGAGCCCATCCCTCTGCTTTTGTATTAGCTGCATTAGACAACAGAATGCAGGGAACCAGGCTTTGTGACAGCTCTCAGTCAAAACCTCAAGAGGATCTGCACACTTCTGCTTACACTCCCAGAATCCCGATGCCTGTGACTCCCTCACACTGATGAAAGGCATGGAAACAGTCACCTTTATGATCCTACCAGCTGACACCCAGATACTCTGATGTATAAATGATATCATCCCTATTGGATGTCTATTGTTGAAAACAAACAATTCCCCCAAATTAGTGACTTTTTACAAATGTAATATATCTTATGATTCTCTGTGTTGATAGAGATCAGCTGGGTTCTTCTGTTCCACATGATAATGGCTAGAATTGCAATCATCTAAGAGTTTTGCTAGATTTGAGCATCTTAAATGGCTTACAATCAGGTGTTTATGTCACATTAGAGCAGGCTGGGATGCTCGGAAAGGTGGATCTCCCTTCTCCATGTTTATCCCTGCTTTCATACTCCTTTCCTCTTTCTCCCTGATATCTGTTGTCTACAAATTTTTCTGAGTGACCTTTCCATACTTCTATATGATATTTACTACATGATAGCTGATCTTTGATATGATAACTCAGGGTTTTCCAAAAGGAAACATTGTCAATTCAGACTTTCTTAATGCATAGACTTCAAGCAAACATAATGTCATTTTCTCTGCATTCTATTGCTTAAGTTAAATCATAACACCATACTTGATTAGCTAAAAGAGGATAGCTGGGAGGGCCTGGTAGTCATCTAGGAAGTTTATCAGCCTCATCACTCTAGATTAGTCAGTCTTGACTTACTCACTAGTTTACCTAAAACACATGAACAAATCTAATAATGATCACTCAGATGGACCCAGCTTAGCAAATATGGCTAGCTGAACCCAGCCCTAATGGGCAGATTTATAGGATCCTGAGATAAAAACATAATATTTGTTATATGCCAATGACAAATCATATTCTGTTCGGTACATCAAAATATAAGAACTGGTGAGATGTGGTTTTGATGTTCAATATTAATTACTGACACAATTTAGAGTCCACAACTGGGTGTATCTATGAGGGTGTTTCCAGACTAGTTTAACTCAGTAGGAAAGACATGCTTTAAATGTGAGCAGCTGATACCTCTGACTGGATATAAAGGAGAGAGCTAAACAGAAATATCTCTCTCTCTCTCTCTCTCTCTCTCTCTCTCTCTCTCTCTCTCTCTCTGTGTGTGTGTGTGTGTGTGTGTGTGTGTGTGTCCCTCTCTGATGTCTGACTGTGGACGCAACGGACCAAATTGTGTCATGCTTTGACCAGCTTTTGACCAGCTTTCCTTCCCTAATATGTCAAATATAACTTGAAATTGTTAGCCAAAATAAAACTTTCTTTCCCCCAAGCTGCTTTAGTTACACATTTTGGCACAGCAGTGAGAAAAGTAACTAATAACAATGGAAAAGCTCAGCGCACATTGAGCTCAAGAACCTGGGTTGTAATATATTCTTGAGTCCTTAGTGTACATCTAAACTACATGAAATACTTTGAAAATAAAACAAGATGACAGAAAATCTAATCTACTTAGGAAGTAAAATGTTATCCGTCATTCTTTTCATGTCCAGAAGACCCAACATGTCATTACAATCAGGAAAAATTGGGTAACTACTTGTTGAGTAAAAATATGTTTCAAGAAGTTGATGGTGGTTATTGTGCATGCATAGATCTTGGGTTCACTTCCTAGCACCTGTTCCAACCTACAATCATAACTCCAGTTATAGAGAATGCAACACACTCTGATCTCAGAGGGAGTCTGCACACGCACGGTACACAAAACTCATGCAGTCTCATTCACATATACAAAGTTATAAATAAAAATTAGTCCTGTTTACAATGTAGTTCCATGGTACAATAGGGTGACAATGGTAGGGGAAAGAATTTGTAACATATCAGAGAAGATAAGGACAGTAAAACAAATAGTATTAATAAAAACAATATACGCTCCACCCCCAGTGGTATCAGAGAGCCTCAGAGGCACAACCCTCACCTGTACCAACTGGAGGAAGAGGCTGCTCCACTAATATCCCTAGCCGCATAAGAGATGCCTGGAGGCACAGGCCCATCTGCACCTATTGGAGGAAGATTCAACAACAGCTAGTCAGCAGGCAAGACTCCTGTAGTCAGCTCATTCCAGTCCCAGCAGCATCAGAGGTCCCCCCAGAGGCACAGGATCCAACTGAACTGATTGGAGGAAGAGCGGCCTCAGAGGCACAAACACCACCTGTACCGATTGGAGGAAAAATCAACACCTGGACCTATAATTACACAAACCCCAGATGGGTAGATGGCAGTGTAAGAATACATTCAATGACATAAAGAGCAATATGACACCACCAAAACCAAGTGATTCTACAACTACAAGACCTGAACATCCCAACACAGATGAAGCAGAAGAAACAACCTTAAAAATAATCTTATGAAGATGATAGAGGCCCTTAAAGAGGAAATGAAAAAATTCCCTCAAGGAAATGGAGGAAAAGACAAATAAAAATTGGAAGAAATAAAAAAAAATCCCTTAAAGAAAGCCAAGAAAACACAATCAAACAGGTGAAGGAAACAGTTCAAACTTGAAAACTGAAATAGAGACAATGAAGAAAACACAAACTGAGGGAATTCTGGAATTGGAAAATCTGGGCAAATGAACAGGAACTACAGATGCAAGCGTAACCAACAGAATACAAGAGATAGAAGAGAGAATCTCAGGTGTTGAAGATACAATAGGGGAAATAGATTCATCAGTCAAAAAATGTTAAATGCAACAAATTCTCAACACAAAACATCCAGGAAATCTGGGACACCATGAAAAGACTGAACCTAAGAATAATAGGGATGGAAGACAGAGAATAATTCCAGCTCAAAGGCACAGAAAATATATTCAACAAAAATCATAGAAGAAAACTTTCCCAATCTAAAGAAAAACATGCCTATGAAGGTACAAGCTTACAGAACACCAAATAGACTGGACCAAGGCCCCTCACCACATAATAATCAAAACACTAAGCATACAGAATAAAGAAAGAATATTAAGAGCTGTAAAAGCAGAAGGCCAAGTAACATATAAAGGCAGACCTGTCAGAATTATACCCTACTTCACAATAGAGACTCTGAAAGCAAGAAGGCCCTGAACAGACATTTTGCAGCCATTAAGAGACCATGGATGCCAACCCAGACTACTATACCCAACAAAACTTTCAATGACCATAGACAGAGAAAACAAGATATTCCATGACAAAACCAGATTTAAACAATATTTAACCAAAAATCCAGCCCTACAGAAGTACTAGAAAGAAAACTCCAATACACAGAAGTTAGTTATACCCACAAAAACACAGGCAATAGATAATCTCACAACAGCAAATCCCAAAGAAGGGAAACACAAATGCACTACCAAGAACAACAATAACAAAACCAAAAAATAACAGAAATTAAGAATCACTTGTCATTAATATCCCTTAATATTAATGGACTAAATTTGCCTATAAAAGACACAGGCTAACAGAATGGATACAAAAACAGAATTCATTCTTCGCTGCAAACAAGAAATGCACCTCAACTTCAAAGGCAGACATTACCTCAGAGTGAAAGGCTGGGAAAAGATTTTCAAAGCAAATGGACTTAAGAAACAAGCTGGTGTCGCTATTTTGATATCTAACAAAATAGACTTCAAACTAAAGTAATCAAAAGAGATGAATAAGAGGCCTGAGCCCCAAGCCTCTTCCTGAGACATAGAGGCCGGCCCCCAGCTCCCATCTAGCCCCGGACTTCCCTTCTGAAGCACAGGTGAGTGCCCTAGCTTGCCCCCAACCCCATCCCTGGGCACCAGCCACTCCGGGGAAGACCTGCCCAACTTGGCCCCAGGTTCTGGTCACCAGGCAGGTCCCTTCTAGCCCCACCGGGAAGGATCCCCTTCTCCAAGACCCCTGGCAGACCCTGCAGTCTCCATGCCCTGCCCCCACGCCATCTGCCTGAGCCCCAAGCCTCTTCCTGAGACTTAGAGGCCGGCCCCCAGCTCCCATCTTGCCCCGGACTTCCCTTCTAAAGCACAGGTGAGTGCCCTAGCTTGCCCCTGACCCCATCCCTGGGCACCAGCCACTCCAGGGAAGACCTGCCCAACTTGGCCCCAGGTTCTGGTCACCGGGAAGGTTCCCTTCTAGCCCCACCAGGAGGGATCCCCTTCTCCAAGACCCCTGGCAGACCCTGCAGTCTCCACGCCCTGCCCCCACGCCATCTGCCTGAGCCCCAAGCCTCTTCCTGAGACTTAGAGGCCTGCCCCCAGCTCCCAGCTCCCATCTTGCCCCGGACTTCCCTTCTGAAGCACAGGTAAGTCCCCTAACTTGCCCCCGACCCCATCCCTGGGCACCAGCCACTCCGGGGAAGACCTGTCCAACTTGGCCCCAGGTTCTGGTCACCGGGCAGGTTCCCTTCTAGCCCCACTGGGAAGGATCCCCTTCTCCAAGACCCCTGGCAGACCCTGCAGTCTCCACGCCCTGCCCCCACGCCCATCCGCCTGAGCCCCAAGCCTCTTCTTGAGACTTAGAGGCTGGCCCCCAGCTCCCATCTTGCCCCGGACTTCCCGTCTGGAGGAGAGAGAGAGAGAGAGAGAGAGAGAGAGAGAGAGAGAGAGAGAGGAGAGCTCCCATCCTCCCCCGGACTTCCCTTCTGAACAAGAGCTCCCATCCTGCCCCGGACTTCCAATTTGGACAAGAGAGCTCCCATCTGGACAAGAGAGAGAGACTTCCTGAATCTGTCAGCTCTGTCTGAACCAAGTGCACGGATAAGGCCAAGAACGAACCACAAGGAGATGGGCAGACATCAAGGCAGAAACACATACAACAAAATGAATAGCAATACACCATCACCAGGCCCTAGCCCTCCTCCAACACCTAGACCTGAACATCAGAAATTGGAAGAAGCAGAAGAAAATAGCCTTATGAATGTCATCATGAAGAAGCTAGAGGCTCGTGTAGAGAAAAAGACAAAAAAATGTGAAGAACGCTGTAAACAACTAGAGGAAAGGGCAAACAAATTAGAAGAAATCAATAAAGTCCTGGAAGAGAACAATAAAATACTGAAGAAAAATCAGTGAAACAAATGAAGAAAACAGTCCAAGACCTGAAAAGGGAAATAGAAAAAATGAAGAAGACACAAACAGAGGGAATGCTGGAAATAGAAAATCTGAGAAAACGATTGGGAACTTCAGATGCAAGTATAATCAACAGAATGCAAGAAATGGAAGAGAGAATCTCTAGCGTTGAAGATACAATAGAAGAAATAGATTCATCAGTCAAAGAAAACACTAAAGCCAACAAAGTCATGGAACAAAATGTCCAAGAAATTTGGGGCACCATGAAAAGACCAAACCTACGAATAATAGGGGTAGAAGAAGGAGAAGAATACCAACTCAAGGGCACAGAAAATATATTCAACAAGATCATAGAAGAAAACTTTCCCAACTTAAAGAAGGAAATGCCTATGAAGATACAGGAAGCCTATAGAACACCAAACAGACTAGACCCCCCCAAAAAAGTCCCCTCGCCACATAATAATTAAACAATTAAACGTACAGAATAAAGAAAGAATATTAAGAGCAGCAAAGGAAAAAGGCCAAGTGACATATAAAGGCAAACCTATCAGAATAACACCCGATTTCTCAATGGAGATTTTGAAAGCCAGAAGGACCTGGACAGATGTAATGCAGACACTAAGAGACCATGGATGTCAGCCTAGACTAATATACCCAGCAAAACTTTCAATCATCATAGATGGAGTGAACAAGACATTCCATGACAAAGCCAGATTTAAACAATATTTATCCACAAACCCAGCCCTACAGAAAGCACTAGAAGGAAAATTCCAACCTAAGGAAGTCAGATACACCCTCGAAAAAGCAGGCAATAGATAAAGCCACAGCAGTAAACCCCAACGAAGAAAAGTACACACACATCACCACCAAAAAATAACAGGAATGAACAATCACTGGACATTAATATCCCTCAATATCAATGGACTTAATTCACCTATAAAAAGACATAGGCTTACAGAATGGATATGAAAGCAGGACCCATCTTTCTGCTGCATACAAGAAACACATCTCAAATTCAAAGACAGACACTACCTAAAAATAAAAGGCTGGGAAAAGACTTTCCAATCAAACGGTCTTAAGAAACAAGCGGGTGTAGCCATCCTGATATCCAGCAAAACAGACTTCAAACTAAAATCAATCAAAACAGATCAAGAAGGACATTACATACTCATCACAGGAAAGATCCACCAAGACGAAGTCTCAATTCTGAACATTTATGCCCCAAACACAAGGGCACCCACATATGTAAAAGAAACATTATTAAAGCTTAAATCACATATAAAACCCCACACATTAATAGTGGGAGACCTCAACACCCCACTTTCACCACTGGACAGATTCCCCCAAATCGAAACTTAACAGAGAAATAAAGGACTTAATTGATGTCATGACTCAAATGGACTTAATCGACATCTACAGAACATTCCATCCTAACAAAAAAGAATATACCTTCTTCTCAGCACCCCATGGAACCTTCTCTAAAATTGACCACATACTTGGTCACAAAGCAAATCTAAACAGATACAAAACAATTAGAATAACCTCCTGTGTTCTATCAGACCACCATGGTCTAAAGTTGGATTTCAACAACAATAAAAACTACAGAAAACCTACAATCTCATGGAAACTGAACAATACCCAACTGAATCACCAATGGGTTAAGGAAGAAATAAAGAAAGAAATTAAAGACTTCCTAGAGATCAACGAAAATGAAGACACCACATATCCAAACCTATGGGACACTATGAAAGCAGTACTAAGAGGGAAATTCATAGCACTAAACGCCCACATAAATGAGCTGGAGAAATCTCACACTAGTGACTTAACAGCACACCTGAAAGTTCTAGAACAGGAAGAAGCAAAGTCTCCCAGGAAAAATAGATGCCAGGAAATTATCAAAGTGAGAGCTGAAATCAATAAAATAGAAACAAAGAGAACAATACAAAAATTAATGAAACAAAGAGTTGGTTCTTTGAGAAAATCAACAAGATAGACAATCCCTTATCCAAACTAACCAAAAGACAGAGAGAGAGCATCCAAATCAACAAAATCAGAAATGAAAAGGGGGACATAACAACAGACATTGAGGAAATCCAGAGAATCATCAGGTCATACTTCAAAAACCTCTATTCCACAAAACTGGAAAACCTAAAAGAAATGGATAATTTTCTGGATAGGTACCACATACCTAAATTAAATCAAGACCAGATAAACTATTTAAATAGTCCAATAACCCCTAATGAAATAGAAACAGTCATTAAAAGTCTCCCAACCAAAAAAAGCCCAGGACCAGATGGTTTCAGTGCAGAATTCTACCAGATCTTCAAAGAAGAGTTAATACCAATACTCTCTAAATTGTTCCACACAATAGAAACAGAAGGAACATTACCAAACTCCTTCTATGAGGCTACAATTACCCTGATTCCCAAACCAAACAAGGATACAACAAAGAAAGAGAACTACAGACCAATCTCCCTCATGAACATTGATGCAAAAATACTCAATAAAATACTGGCAAACAGACTCCAAGAACACATCAAAACAATTATCCACCATGATCAAGTAGGATTCATTCCAGGGATGCAAGGATGGTTCAACATACGAAAGTCTGTCAATGTGATACACCATATAAACAAACTCAAAGAAAAAAACCACATGATCATCTCACTAGATGCTGAAAAGGCATTTGACAAAATCCAACATCCCTTCATGATAAAGGTCTTGGAGCGATCAGGAATACAGGGAACATACCTAAACATAATAAAGGCAATTTACAGCAAGCCAACAGCCAACATCAAATTAAATGGAGAGAAACTCAAAGCAATTCCACTAAAATCAGGAACGAGGCAAGGCTGTCCGCTCTCCCCATACTTATTCAATATAGTACTTGAAGTTCTAGCCAGAGCAATAAGACAACATAAGGAGATTAGCCGGGCGGTGGTGGCGCACGCCTTTAATCCCAGCACTCGGGAGGCAGAGCCAGGCGGATCTCTGTGAGTTCGAGGCCAGCCTGGGCTACCAAGTGAGTTCCAGGAAAGGCGCAAAGCTACACAGAGAAACCCTGTCTTGAAAAAACCAAAAAAAAAAAAAAAAAGACAACATAAGGAGATTAAGGGGATACAAATTGGAAAGGAAGAAGTCAAGCTTTCCCTATTCGCAGATGACATGATAGTATACTTGAGCAACCCCAAAGATTCCACCAAGGAACTGATACAACTTATAAACATCTTCAGCAACATAGCAGGATACAAGATCAACTCCAAAAAATCAGTAGCCCTCCTATATACAATGGACAAAAAAGCGGAGAAGGAAATCAGAGACACATCACCCTTTACTATAGCCACAAATGACATAAAATACCTTGGGGTAACACTAACCAAGCAAGTGAAGGACCTATATGACAAGAACTTTAAGTCCCTGAAAAAAGAAATTGAAGAAGATGTCAGAAAATGGAAAGATCTCCCATGCTCATGGATAGGCAGAACTAACATAGTAAAAATGGCAATCTTACCAAAGCAATCTACAGATTCAATGCAATCCCCATCAAAATACCAACACAATTCTTCACAGACCTGGAAAGAATAATACTCAACTTCATATGGAAAAACAAAAAACCCAGGATAGCCAAAAGAATCCTGTACAATAACACAACCTCTGGAGGCATCACGATCCCTGACTTCAAGCTGTACTATAGAGCTACAGTAATAAAAACAGCTTGGTACTGGCATAAAAACCGACATGTGGACCAATGGAATCGAATTGAAGACCCTGACATTAATCCGCACACCTATGAACAAATAATTTTTGACAAAGAAGCCAAAAGTGCACAATGGAAAAAAGAAAGCATCTTCAACAAATGGTGCTGGCAAAACTGGATATCAACATGTAGAAGGCTGCAAATAGATCCATATCTATCACTGTGCACAAAACTTAAGCCCAAGTGGATCAAGGACGTCAACATAAATCCAGCTACTCTGAACCTGCTAGAAGAGAAAGTAGGAAGTAGTCTTGAACGCATTGGCATAGGAGACCACTTTCTAAATAGAACACCAGTAGCACAGACACTGAGAGAAACAATCAATCAATGGGACCTCTTGAAACTGAGAAGCTTTTGTAGGGCAAAGGATATGATCAACAAAGCAAAGCGACAGCCTACAGAATGGGAAAAGGTCTTCACCAACCCCACATCTGACAGAGGACTGATATCCAGAATATATAAGGAACTCAAGAAATTAGACATCAAAATGCCCAACAGTCCAATTAAGAAATGGGCTATAGAACTAAACAGGGAATTCTCAACAGAGGAAACTCAAATGGCTGAAAGACATTTAAGGAATTGCTCAACATCCCTAATCATCAGGGAAATGCAAATCAAAACAACTCTGAGATACCACCTTACGCCTGTCAGAATGGCTAAGATCAAAAACACTGAAGACACCTTATGCTGGAGAGGATGTGGAGCTAGGGGAACTCTCCTCCACTGCTGGTGGGAATGCAAGCTTGTACAACCACTTTGGAAATCAATATGGCGATTTCTTAGAAAATTGGGAATCCATCTCCCCCAAGATCCAGCTATACCACTCTTGGGCATATACCCAAGGAATGCTCAACCACACCACAAGAGCACTTGTTCAGCTATGTTCATATCAGCATTGTTTGTAATAGCCAGAACATGGAAACAACCTAGATGCCCTTCAACTGAAGAATGGATAAACAAAATGTGGTACATATACACAATGGAATACTACTCAGCAGAGAAAAACAATGACATCATGAGGTTTGCAGACAAATGGATGGATCTAGAAAAAAATCATCCTGAGTGAGGTATCCCAGACTCAGAAAGACAAACATGGTATGTACTCACTCATAGCAGGATACTAGATGTGGAACAAGGATGACTGGACTGCTACTCACATCACCAGGCAGGCTACCTGGAAAACAGGACCCCAAGAAAGACACAGGGATCGCCCAATGACAAAGAAATGGAATGAGATCTACATGAACAGCCTGGACATGAGTTGGGGTAGTGAAGGGCGAGGGTCGAGGGAAAGAGAGCTTGGGTAAGTGGGAGATCCCAGCTGGATCAACAACAGAGAGGGAGAACAAGGAATAGGAGACCATGGTAAATGAAGACCACATGAGAATAGGAAGAAACAAAGTGCTAGAGAGGCCCACAGAAATCCACAAAGATACCCCCACAACAGACTGCTGGCAATGGTCGAGAGACAGTCCAAACTGACCTACTCTGGTGATGGGATGGCCAAACACCCTAATTGTCGTGCTAGAAACCTCATCCAACTACTGAGGGATCTGGATGCAGAGATCCATGACTAGGCCCCAGGTGGATCTCTGGGAGTCCAATTAGCGAGAATGAGGAGGGTTTATATGAGCGAGAATTGTTGAGACCAAGGTCGGATAAAGCACAGAGACAAATAGCCAAACGAACGGAAACACATGAAATATGAACCAATGGCTGAGGGGTCACCAACTGGATCAGGCCCTCTGAGTGGGTGAGACAGTTGATTGGCCTGATCTGTTTGGGAGGCATCCAGGCAGTGGCACCGGGTCCTGTGCTCATTGCATGAGTCGGCTGTTTGAAACCTGGGGCCTATGCAGGGTCCCTTGGCTCGGCCTGGGAGGAGGGGACTGGACCTACCTGGACTGAGTCCACCAGGTTGATCTCAGTCTGTGGGGAAGGCTTTGCCCTGGAGGAGATTGGAATGGGGGGTGGGCTGGGAGGAAGGTGAGGGGGGCGGGAGGGGGGAGAGCAAGGGAATCTGTGGCTGATATGTAGAACTGAATTGTATTGCAAAATAAAAATTTAAAAAAAAAGAGATGGATAAGAATATTTCATATTCATTACAGAAAAAAAAATCCATCAAGATGAAGCCTCAAGTCTGAACATTTATGCCCCAAATACAAGGGCACCCTCATTAGTTAAAAAACAAAACAAAACAAAAACAAAAACAAAAAAACATTATTGAAGCTTAAATAACACATCAACCCACACACACTAATAGTGGAAGACTTCAACACCTCACTCTCACCAATGGATGGGTCTGCCAGACAGAATTTTAACAGAAAAATAAGGGAACTAAAAAATGTTATGAGTCAAATGAACTTAACAGATATTTATAGAACATTTCACCCAAATGCAAAAGAATATGCCTTTTTCTCAGCACCTCATGGAACCTTCTCCAAAACTGACCATATACTCGGTAACAAACTAGACAGCAAAATACCAAACAATCCAATTAAAAAATGTGCTACAGGTCTAAACAGAGAATTCTCAACAGAAGAATCTCAAATGACCGAAATACACTTAAAGAATTGTTCAACATCCTTAACCATCACAGAAGTGCAAATCAAAATGACTCTGAGATACCATCTTACACCTGCCAGAATGGCTAAGATAAAAAACACTGATGACAGCTTTTGTTGGAGAGGATGTGGAGCAAGGGGAACACTCCTCCACTGTTGGTTGGAATGCAAACTTGTGCAGCTACTTTGGAAATCAGTATGATGGTTTCTCAGAAAATTGGGAGTCAATCTGCCTCGAGACTCAACGATACTACTTTTGGGCATATACCCAAGTAATGCTCAATCATATGACAAGGATATTTGCTCAACTATGTTCATACCAGCATTATTGGTAATAGTCAGAACCTGGAAACAACCTGGAGGCCCCTCAACTGAAGAATGGATAAAGATAATGTGGTTCATTTAGCAGTGGTTTATTACTCAGTGGTAAAAAAAAAAAAAAAAAAAAAAAAAAAAAGACATCATGAAATTACAGGCAAATAGATGGAACTAGAAAAAACATACTGAGTGACTTAATCCAGACCCAGAAAGACAAACACAGTATGTACTCACTCATACGTGGATATTAAACATAAAGCAAAGGATAACCAGGCTACAAACCACAGCACCAGAGAAGCTAGGTAACAAGGAGGACCCTAAGAGGTATATGCATGGACATCTCCACAGGAAAGGGAAATAGATAAGATCTCCTGAGTAAACTTGGAACACAGAGGAGGCAGGGGGGAGGGAGGAGGGAAGAAGAAGGGGAATGAGAACATGAAGGAATGGTGAAGTTGGGGGAGGGACAGAAAGGGAGAGCAAGGAAAGAGATATCTTTATAGAGGGAAGCATTATGGAGATAAGGAAAAACCTGCTGCTAGGGAAATTCCCAGTAATCCATAAAGATGACCCCATATAAGACTCCAAGCAATAGTGGAGAGGGTACCTGAACTGGCCTTCCCTTATAATCAGATTGATAACTACCCTAATTGTCATCATAGAACCTTCATTCAGTAAAGGATGGAAGCAGTTTCAGAGATCCACAGCTAAGCATTGGGCTGAGCTCATGAAGTCCAGTCTAAGAGAAAGAGGAGGGATTATATGAGCAAGGGGGTCAAGACCATGATGGGGAAACCCACAGAGACAGATGACCTGAGGTAGTGGGAGCTCAAGGATTCTGGACTGACAGCTGGGGAACCTGCATAGGACTGAACTAGGTCCTCTGAATGCAGGTGACAGCTGTGTGGCTTGGGCAGTTTGTGGGGGCCCTGGCAGCAGGACCAGGATTTATCCCTAGTGCATGAACTGGCTTTTTGGAACCCATTCCCTACGGAGGAATACCTTGCTCAGCCTTGATTCAGTGGGGAGGGGCTTGGCTCTGCCTCAAACTTGATATGCCAGAGTTTGTTGTCTCCTTATGGAAAGCCTTACCCTTTCTGAGGAGTGGATGGGGGATGGGATGAAGGACAGGTGGGGAGGGAAGGAGGGAGGGAGGGGGAACTGTGGTTGGCATGTAAAATAAAAAAAATTAAATAAAAAAAGGAATAAAGCAATGTCTGTTCATGAAAAACAACAGCATTTATTTATTCAAATTGAATCTATTATTATGCCATCAGCACACTGTTTTGATTACAACAGATGAATAGTATATATTTAAATCAAATAGTATAACATTTACAGCTTTGTTCTAATCTTCCAAGTTGCTCTAGCCCCTTGGGGTGTTAAATGGATTTTTATCAATTTGGGGTTTGTATATCTGTGAGAAATGTCACTGAATTTTAATGGGGACTGTGTCTAGTCTGTATATTATTTTGAGTAGTATAGACACTTAAAATATTAATTATTCTAATCCATGGATGCAGGAGAATCAAGTATCTACTACCTATTGATTTTCAATAAAGATGTTAAGTGCACAAAATCTAGAAAGATTAGTTTTCAGAAAATATCATAGGAAAACATCTGTATACAAGAAAATTAAATTAGACACTTATCTTACATCTTATAATAAATCAACTCGGAAACACATGAAATATGAACCAATGGCTGAGGGGTCACCAACTGGATCAGGCCCTCTGAGTGGGTGAGACAGTTGATTGGCCTGATCTGTTTGGGAGGCATCCAGGCAGTGGCACCGGGTCCTGTGCTCATTGCATGAGTCGGCTGTTTGAAACCTGGGGCCTATGCAGGGTCCCTTGGCTCGGCCTGGGAGGAGGGGACTGGACCTACCTGGACTGAGTCCACCAGGTTGATCTCAGTCTGTGGGGAAGGCTTTGCCCTGGAGGAGATTGGAATGGGGGGTGGGCTGGGGGGAAGGTGAGGGGGGCGGGAGGGGGGAGAACAAGGGAATCTGTGCCTGTATGTAGAACTTAATTGTATTGCAAAATAAAAAAATTTAAATAAATAAATAAATAAATAAACTCATAATAAATTAAAGTATTAAATACTGAGTCCTAAAACTATATAACTACTAGAAGAAATAGAAGAAAACTCACCTCTAGTTATAAATCACATACATATGTATATACATACACTATATATACATATATATTATATTTTCCCCCAAAAGCTTGGGGAAGATTCCATGGAACTAAAGATTCTGAGTAACAAAGAAAGCAAAAAAAAAAAAAAACAAGAGTAAACCTACCTAATGGGAGAAGATATTTGTAAGCTCTATGTCCAGCAATTAAAAAGATAGTAAGAGAAATAAGAAAGTTCAAAAACCCAATAGTGAAAGTCAAATATTTGATTAAAATATTGGACCTTCAGAGACCTTTCCAAAGAAAGTACTCAAACAATTTATATGATAAAATGTTCAGCTTATCATCAGGGGAATATAGTTTTAAAATTAAAACTACATCAAAACCTCAGAGCACTAAGCATGGATAAAGAGGAAAAATACCAAGTGACAGTATGGAAGTAGGGGAAAGGAACCTTTGTTCCCTTGGTAACAATATAAATCAGTACAGCTATTTTTGAAAGCAGTATAGCAGAACTTCCAAATATTAAAAACAAAACTTCAAATAATTTAGGACTTTTACTCTTGGGTAAATGTCCAAAGAAAATGAAATCAGTATGTTGAAGATATATATGCACAACTATGTTTATAGAAACATTCACAAGAGCCAATATAGATGATACAGAGTCAACATAAGTGTCCATCACTAGACAAATAGATTATGAAAGTATCAACACACACACACACACACACACACACACACACACACACACACTGTTCTGCCTTAAGGACATCCTGGTTTGTTCGGGTTTTTTTTTTTTTTTTTTGTGTGTGTGTGTGTGTGTGAGAGAGAGAGAGAGAGAGAGAGAGAGAGAGAGAGAGAGAGAGAGAGAGAGAGAGAGAGAGAGAGAGAGACCATGTCTATGAATCTGGTAATATTGCATTAAGTAAACGTAGCCAGTCACAGACAGACAAATATTAATGAAGCCATTTGTGTGTAATATTCAGATAAGTCAAACTCAGAAAAGTAGAGTAGAGTGATGTCTACCAAGGGCTTAGAGGGTTAGAGGAGGTGGGGTTTGGAGAGATGCTAATCAAAGGACAGAACGTTTCAGTTAGGCAGACAGAACAAGTTCAAGAGGCCTATTGTCCAATGAGATGGCTATAGCTAGTAAACAATTAACTTTAGATTGGAAAATTACAAAGAAAGTAGATTTTAAGTATTTCATCACAAACACACACACACACACACACACACACACACACACACACACACACACAAGGCAATACCCGTGTTACTTAGTTTGGTCTAGTTATCTAGTTATTTCACAATGCATATATATATGTTATATATTGCTGTATATATAAAACCATGCTGTATACTACAAACATGTACAATTTGTCAATTAAAATGATAATATAAATCCAACACCATATAAAAATAGTTATTGTATTGATACAAATTTATATTTAAGTTATTAAAACTGTTGGTGAGCATTCATTTTTCCCTGAATTCTGTTTTTAAATGCACTTGAAAATTAGAACTCACTCAAGAAATGCATCCCAGGAGTCTCATTTATGAAAACTCTTGGCCTCAGATAATCAATTAGAATCTATTCAACATTCATAACACTGGGAGCCAGGGGCATCCATCAACTAAAGGGCAGAGAAGTGACAGGCTTTCATGGAAGGATGGCAAAAGATTTATGATTCTCAGCAGCAACCCATACAGCATTCTCAGCAACAGGTACGAAGGATGAGGGTGCCACTTGGCCTTCAAACTGGGAGGTTGGATTACTTCAGAGGTCAACTCAATTACCTTTTTAGTCTCTCTTGAAAGAACTAAGGCACTGTTAAACTGTTTCATCACAGTGAATCTTCATCCATCAGATTTTTTTCAGTGGCCCCGTGGATGGTGGTCCTGGTTAGAAATCTGGAGCCATTTGAAAACTGACATTAAAGGAACCCTTGGAGGATGGATGATGCCGGGCCTGAAGCTTTCTTGCAGAATGTGGTGTTTTATCAGAAGTGTGGGGAAAAGATTGTGAGCCCTGGATGGATCTCTTTCAGGTTTCAAAGGAGAGCTAATTTCTATCTTTAAGGATCATGCAGAAATATCAGGGCTGAAACTGTGGAGTGGTCCAGAAGATAAAGGCTTTTGCTATGCAGTACATACCCGATGATGAGCAGAGTTCAATCCCTAGTACACACATAAAGATGAAAGAGAGAGAACTAACGTCACAAAGTTGTCATCTGGCTTTTGCATGTAGTCCATGGCATCTGCATACACACATGCTCAACACACACACACACACACACACACACACACACACACACACACACACACACACAGATTTACTCCTGGTATTGGGCAGTACTGTTATGGCTGAACCCTAATGTATTTTTTCAGCAATTTGACCTTGCAGTAAACATAAATGTGTTTTCCCTCAGCTCTAGAACCGGTGTAAGTGCTGCGGTGGAGCTGTGACCTAGATCCAGCTTGACCAAGATTAGAATCCCAGTTCCCTGGCTTGCTAGTTGTGTAACTCAAAGGCAAGTAACCTCTCTGACTTGTTTTCACCATGTATAAAATGAGAAGACTAATAACTATCCAGAAGGGTGGCTTAGGTGTAAGCCTGATGCAGAGGAAGATCACATGAGACAGTGCTCAGAAGAGAGAAGAGGGAAACTCAAGCTGCTTTTGGCCCTAGGGGGAAAATGAGCTTTGGTCTCCAGATACTGCATCTTTTCCTTAGATAAACATAAGGTGACACTGTTCTCCACGGCCCTGGAGAAATGGTGTAATTAAATCATTTATGCTTGATAAAAACTGTGCCTTCCCAGGACAATTTTTACGTTGTCAGCTATCCCCCAGATCAAACAAGCAGCTTAGAAATTCAGACATATTCAGGAAGGGTCAACATTATAGAATTCTTCTGTTTGTTTGAAATTTTCCAACATGGCCAATCATTTGGAAAGAAGTGGGGAGTTGAGATCTAGCAGGCGTGAGTTGTACAATCATGTTCATCGTCAGAGCCTACTTGAGCTTCCCATCTTAGAGAATGGCTGGAGGCTCTTCTGGGCCTTAGATCAGCACTGCACTGTAGGAGTGATGACTAACATGCCATGGTTGACACTCTACATTGGTGGAAACCTGAGGAAAAGAGAAGAGCCCAAGTATCAGTAATCTTTAGACTAAATAAAGCAGGACCCATGTGACAGTTATAAAAACCATAGGCTTATAGGATATATCAGACACTCTCTTTTCTGCAGACATTCTCTTTGGAATTTTTCTGGAATTTGGTGGGTGAGTAATCTCCAAAGCAATTAGAAAATTCTGGACAATTAAAAAAAATTGAAGACACACAATAGTGGATGGTGGATATTCTCTTAACATACTTGAGTTGAAGCTCATTTCTGAAGAAAATAAAAAATAAATGCATTGATGTTTATATTCCTAATAAATGGGATCAGCGTTTCGCTTTATACTTTATAATGTGTACCAAGTTTCCAGTACATGTGTGTGTTGGTACTGTTTCACTACCATTGCTGTTATAACTTAAGATATAATTAGAATTCATTTCATTATTTTCTAAGTCTTAGGACAAGACAGAAGTAAAGCAGAGAGATTTAACAATAACATCACTACTTACTACAATTAGTATTTAAAGGCCAAGTATCACAGGGATATTGAGATGTCTTCTCATTGATGCTGCACCATGAAAACCATGATAAGGAACAATGGAGCATGGTAGACTTGAACAGATTTGTTGACTTTGGACTAAATTTGGTTGGAGAATCTCAAAATCCTGGCACTTATCACAGGACAGCAGGGCAGTATGCATTGTAAGAGATTTGATTTATGTGAACTAAATACAACCATTTTTCCTAATGCAGGACTTAAGTTGTATTTGTCAGAATATTTTATCTCAGCAATAAAAAAGGAAAAGTATTACATAATACAATGATAAAACTCTTACCTCTCTTAATAAAAAAAAAACTCAAGCAACTAATGAAAACATGTATAGAGGTACTTGGTGTAATTGGATAATGTTTCTGTAAGAAGCTGTGGGTTATGAAATGAAAATCCTTGTGTCAGGTGTCAAATAATTTCCCTAGATGTTGGCCAGGAAGTACATCCTCTAAATAATATGGGCTGCTTCCATTGCTTTCAGTTGCTTTGGTACTTTGCCAGGCTTATATGTTCCCCTAAGCATAGGCTTCATCATTCATGCTACCACTGTTGGTATGTAGAGCAAGTGAGAAGAGCATGTTTCACAATAAAAAAAAAAGAGACACATTGATTCTTCCCTACTTTGTTGGAAGCTTTCATTTCTCCCAGCTATGTTCTCCACCTCTGGTGCCCCACAAAGTCTCATTAAGAACCTAAAGTATCATGACCTTAATGGAGTCTCAATAATTATATTTTTCTACTTATTATTTTGGGTAATCATAGAAAAGAGTGAATTTTTGGACTTGCTCTGGACTTAAAACATAATCACCCATGTATAGAAGAAGCTCTTGAGTAATTACTTAGAATTTGTGTATGAGCCAGAGAGTACTTACATCACATGAAATGTAGATTACAACTCAGAGGTTCTCTGTTTGCTTCAAAGGGTATCAGAGAGCAGTATCAGTTCCTCTCAGTCAGATCTTAAGCCTGTGTTTGATTCTGTTAAGGAGGGTGCTATAGATTGAACATTCTCCCAACTTGCATTTAAAATGTGATGTGTTGGAAGCTGGGGCCTTTGGAATAGTGTTTAGGTGATGAGCTCTCTGCAATTCTGAGTGGATCAATACTTCTATAAAAAGAACTTTCAGTAGTGTGCTTATTCTCTTCTGCTCTTCACTGTGTAAGGGCATGCATGGTACTTTCTGCATTAAAAGTAGAGACATGTTCCCTAACTTGCTGGCACTTTGACATTGGGCTTCTTACAGAAATACATTTTTGATGTTTTGCTTGTTAGTTTGAGAAGTTCCAATATGTAACCCAGATGGTTCTCAAATTCTCTTTGTGAGTGGTGTGTGTGTGTGTGTGTGTGTGTGTGTGTGTGTGTGTGTGTGTGTGTATGCTTGCCTGTGGATACTAGTGGTCATCCTTGGGTGCCCTCCTCAATCTTTATCCACCTTTTGTTTTAAAACAAAGTCTTTATTGAACTTGCATGAGTGGAATAGAGTGTAGCTGGTATTGAGTCTGAGTAAAATAAACTAGAAGCAGTGATTCTCACTGCTTACTGGATGTAAGAGAAGCTGCTACAAGGTTAAATAAGATGTTGATGTTTTGGAACACAAATGAAGATGAACAAACGTAAAAAGAATGTGTCCAAGTTAAACTGGAAAGATGCCTGTGCTTCTGTTAACAAACACCAATATTCATATAGACAACTGATAAAGCTCCTTGGTACAAACAAAACACACACACACACACACACACACACACACACACACACACACACACGAGACATGAAAATGGATGGGGGATAGGGAGGAGATTAGCAGGAGTAAGCGGGATAATACAAGGAAAAAGGAGTGAATACAATTGAAATATGTATGTACATGGAGATGCCACACTGAAAACCTATTATTATCTATAATAAATACATGGGGAAAACATTTTAAATTATACATAATAGAGCACTGACCGCCTACACACGTGAGACCCTGGAATCAAGCCTCAGAACTTCAAGAAGTAACTATAGGGCTGGTGAGATGCCTCAGCAGATAAGGGCACTTGCTGCTATGCCTAGTGATTTAAATCATTGAACCCCACAAGATGGAAAGAGAGAACGATAGTCATGCAAGCTGTTATCTAACATCCACCATATGATACAGCATGTGTACCCCATCTCCAAATTAAAAAAAAATTAAAAGTTCTTTTAAAAAAAACCAAGTGAATACAAGATATATAGAGACCCTAGAGATAAGAAGGGGAAGTAATGAGATTTTACAGGCAATATAAAGAGAAATTAAAATGTTAGCAATACTACTTAAAATTTATCATTGTGCAAATAACATTTGTGAGAATGGGAAATAGTCTGGCATGTCTAAAGTTAAAGCTACTTAAGTGGGTACAGAAAATGGCTAGCATCAGAAAACAAAGGGATGAGTGGCATGTTAGGATACGAAAGCAAAGACTACTAGGTAATTTACTAAAGAATTTACCTTGACAAAGATCTCATCACAATTCAGACAAAAACTGACTTAGCATCTGAATTAAAATAAACTGACTCCAAAAAGCCTACAGTCTTAATGTGTGTAATAAAAAACATCATTCCCACTGTATACTGAAACTGGCACATGTTGGCTAATGGTAGGGTTAGGGCAGAAGGTCTTTACCCAGCCTTTGTTTCAATATTTAATCTATTCCCAAGATGCCAACATTTCCTTTGGTAGCTGTTGGGAAATGCTGCAGTGAAAGCTAGCCACCTGTTAATTACTGCACAAAAACAGCAGAGTCCAAAGTCATTATTGCACGCTGCAGATAATTACAGCCACACAATTGCAAAGCGTCCTCTTGGATCTTTCTCGGCACAAATGGGCAGGCTGAGATGCCAAACAGGTGATGGTGATTTGAAAGAATAATAATAAATTTCATTTGGGGCACAAGTAATTAAGAGATGTAGGCTGCAGGCAGTATACTCTACACAAACAAATCTGGTGAAAAAATCAGAAGGAGGGAAGCTTGCCTCCAGGCTAGATGTCATCTAACAAGACTGACCAGCACATCAAACAAGTATGACTTCTCCAGCGAGTAACCTGGGAGGCAGAAGTAAGATCTGGGTGGGTGAATCCGTGAATCCCATTCCCATTATGATGCACACTTAGGCTTCCTCCTCATATCCAGTTGGGTGTGCAGACATGAAATGAGCAGGATTTGGAACAAGCAATTTTATGAATGCCCTGCGATCCACCAACAGCTGACACACATAATGAGGATGGCGAGAGACATCTGCCCTGCTGGAATGAAATATGAAAATCAGAATTTCAGTAAGAAAAAAAAAATCAAAATTTCATTTAGGAACTTGGCATGTTCATGATCCAGTAAGACAATGAGGCATTTGGGATTACATGTCCTGATCCAGCCTGGACAATTGCCAAGTATTTAGATTCATGCATTTTGAATGCGAGCATATTTGAATGCATCGGACCAGAATCAACCTTTTTTTTTTTCAGATGTATTACCTGCCACTTTAAATCTATCATCAGAAATCTGTAGCACAAATCCCAAGCATACTTTCCAAATTGATAATTTTAAATGAATTTTTACCAAATTAACAAGGGATTATTATGCATTTGTTACAATCTGGATAGTAAGGCCAACACTGCACGTGGCAGTTTGCATATATTTGGCCTGGAGGTTATACAATGTACTTCTATAGTGCAGGCCAAAAACAGAGACTGGGAAAGATTTTTTTTTTAAGAGAAAAGGAAATGATAATAAAGTTAATACTCATATGCTCATCTTTATCACTGAGACTTACTGAATTCTCCCACGTTCTATTTCCTCCTACTTTCCTTTCCCAGCAGGTCAGTGGGAAGTTGGAATGTATCCAGTACAGGGCACTCAAACTCCTTTGGGTCTTTCTTCCCCACACTATCTCCGTCTCTCTCAACAGTGCTTCTCCTGATATTTCTCCTCTAACTCTTCCTTCTCTTTATTTCTTAAAGAGTGGTCTTAAATTTCACACAATTATTTGAGAACTGTACAAAGAGCATCAACACGCCCAGAGCTGTTTTTGAACATTTTAAGTTCTTTTAAACATTTGAACATATTGTGGCATGTTGGACAGAAGCGATGACTTAGTGGCGATACCTGTTAGCTGAAGCCCACACTTTTATTCAGACTCCCTCTGGTCTCCCCTCACATCTGGTTTTCAGTTCTAGAACATCTTATTTATGGACTACCCCTTAGTTGTCAGATCTCTTTGGGCTCATCTTGACGGTGAAAATTAATCAACACTTTCTTCTTTGGGGTAAACCCACAAATTTGGATGATTAGTGGTCCTCTGTTTTTCATCCCCTCAGAGGGAACTTTTGTTGATGAACTATAATCCATATGCCACAAAACTCACCTTTTAGAAGCAATTTACTGTTTTGTAGCCATCAGCTCTGTATAATTACAGAATACTGGGAAAAGAAGCCCTGTGATGATTAGTAATCATTTCTATCTCCTCTGCTTCGTGTCCTTCACAACCACTCATCTACTCTGTTTCTATGGATTTGACTAGTGTATACACTGCATGGAAGTGGACACTGCCTACTGTATGTGAACTTCTGTCTCTGACCTCTTTCCTTAGTGTATGCTGAAAATTAATCATGTGGTATATATGTGCAATGAATGCCTCCCCTTGACTAAATGAAAATCCATTGTATGATATATCACATTTTGATTATTTTCTTTATAAATATTTGTGTTTGTACTTTTTGTTACTGTGAATGATGCTGAGAAAAAATTACATTCAAGCATATGGTGGTTTATGTTTCTAATACTACTGTTTCTATATGTAAAAATTGATTTACTTAGTTGTATTTTAATATTTTAATGTTTTCTGGAACATCTATGCTAATTTCCCAGTAGTTCCACCATTCCACACTCCTAGTCTTTTTGTTTCTTCACATTTATCTACAATGTTCATTGTTTGTTTTAAGCATAACACTTTATTATGAAGTGGTCTTGATTTATTTTAATTAGGTTAAGAAACTGCACGTGCTTGCTATGTACAACATGACATTTTAAAATTTATGCATTTGGGAATGGCTAAAATGAGATGACTAACACATTCATTTTCACATGCATTTATCATTTTTGTGGGGAGGACAGTGAGTTTACTTTTACAAACTTACCCTTACATTGGAGAGAAACTTTCAGAATATCTTATCATGGTTTGATTTGTCTTTCTTTAATAAGCAATAATGATACATATTTTTTCATGTGATTAGTCATTTTGCTTATGTTTTTCAAAGAATATCTATTCCAATTCTTTGTCCATTTTTTTTCTGTTGGGTTCTTTTTGTTGTAGATTAATCCCTTGTCAGACATATAATCTTGTCTTTTCATTTTCTTCATAATGTTATTAAAGCATCAATAGTTTTAATCAATATATCTATGTCTTCTTTGTGTGCATAAGTGCTTAGACTCCATGGTTTCTACTTTTTTGCTAAGAGTTCTATAGCTTTATGGTGAACATTTACGTATTTGATAAATTATGAATTAATTACTGCATGTGTTGTTAGGCAGGGGGCCCAATTTGACTCTTTCACCTGTGGATGTCCATTGACATGATGCTGTGCAGGTAACCATAACTAGTGTGGGTCCGTGGGTGCTATAGTTGTGACATATGCAGAAGACAACATCTCACAACATTCCTCCCCATCCTCCTGTTTTTATATCCTTTCTGCCTCCTTTTCTGTGTTGTCCCCTGAACATTGGTAGCATGGTGGGGAGTGAGGCATTGATGAGAAAGATGAGCCATTATTGAGGTCTTCATAAATTGTTTTCAATAGTACTTTGTAGCTTCCATCATTTAATCCTTGCACTTTTGTTCAATGTCTTTTTCATTTGATTTTATTTTTTAAATGCTATTTTAAATCGAATTGCTGCCTTAATTTCATTTTGGATGTTCATTGCTAGTGAATAGAGAGACCATTGATTTTCTTATATTGATCTTGTAACCTTTCTAAAATTAATCACCAGTTAATTCCAACACTTTTATTATTATTACATCTTAGCACTTTTAGAAGCAAGGTCATCCAAATATGACCTGTGTCTTTCCCTGTGTCGATTTTTGTACATGTGTAATTGCTTCAGCTTAAACCTTCAGCACAATAATGAACACAAACAATAGGAACAGACATCCTTATCCTGTTCCTAATCTCAGAGGCAAAGCCTCTTGTCTTTCACTATACAGTGCAGCATTTGTTGTGGGGTTTTGATAAATGCTTTTAATCAGGTCAAAAAGCTTATCTCTATTCTTAAATTGTTCAGTGTTCCTGTCATGAGAAGATGTTAGTTTTGTGATATTTTCCCTGCATCTATGTGAGATTTTGATGTGTGTGTGTGTGTGTGTGTGTGTGTGTGTGTGTGTGTGTTTGCTTCATTCTATTGACGTTTTGATTGTGAACCTTAGTGTTTAATGGCTGAGGTATCTCCCCAGCCCCATGTTTCCATCTCGTGCATTTATTGCTTTCCATGTTGAACTCATCTGTTTGGTAAGTTTTTTGGGAGACTTAAGTGCCTACTGTGATAAGGGACACTGGCCTTACTTTGTATATGATCCCTTTATCTAGTGTTGTTACTTGGGTAATAATAGCATCACAATATGAAATGATAATTGGAATTTTTGGAAATTTTTTTGAAGGATTGTTACAACGTCTAATGACAAACTGGACTTTTTTAATGCTGCCTAAGAATAAGTTGTAAATTAACTAGAATTGGGCTGTCTTTGAGAGCAATCTTTAAATTTCTGACTTTCTATGTGATATACATACATAATAGAGTATTACCCAGCTGTAAAAAATCAATGACATCATGAAATTTGCAGGCAAATTGATGGAACTAGAAAGTATCATCCTGAGAGAGATAGATAACATAGACTCAGAAAGACAAACATGGGATATACTCTGCTATGGGCCACAGGAAAATATAAGAACTAAGCTGGTTATGGCAAAGCCACTACCTGAAAGGATCAAGGAATTCCTTCAGAGGAAGCCAAATTCCAAGGAGCTTTTGGTGTTATGTAGCTTGTTATATAACAGCTGTCTTCTGTTGTGAAAATCATGTGTGCCTTCATAGCTTTCCCAATTGATTTTTCCCTAAAAATTGCTAACAATGTGCACTGATCATTCTCTGGACATATACATTCAAGGTATTTGGAGAACAGACTCAGGAAAGGCTTCCTTCCCCACAGACCATCTGTTTCTCCCTTTCAGCACTGGAATCAGGTATCTCCCTTAGCTACTTTCAAGGACTAACAGGAATAACAGTCCAGACCACCACATGCTAGTCTCCTGATTTAAGGTAAATTCCACAAGGAGACATCACCTAGGTCAGGTGGATCTCAAGTAATAGCTTTACACAATTGAGCTCGGACCCTCCTTTTACAGCCTTGATAACTTTATAGACCCCTAACTTATTACCTAACCACTTCTTGGAATATAGACTGAGTACATAGATCCCATTTTTGATATACTAACCAGTCATTAGCACTCAGCTGACCTTCTCTTTTACCACTCCCATTTTGGGTTGCAAAAGAAAGCCTGGTGGTCACTGCCTGAGGAAAATTCTTACCTACCTTTATGACCTTGGATATTTCAAGCCTGGTGACATTGCTCGGCCAGTGATTGCTATTGCTTGGGTTTATAACTGGATTCCTGGGAGACTTGAGAGGAATATAGAGAAATTAGAGGCAGAGAACAGAGAGGGATGAGGAGGATTTTGACTAGAGAGAATGTGTGGATGAAATGGAAGATGAGGAAGAGCCAGATGGGGAAATACTAGCTGGGTAAGAACGAGATGAAAAAGACCTAGATGAGTCAGAATTCAGGTAAGAGAATTAAGATAGAACTTAGGCTCGAGAACAGAACTGAAACTGTCTAAATAGGATGTTATCCCAGAGGAATTAGAGCAAGTGGACTAAAGAGTTTGGTGTGCTAAGATTCTAGTTCCCAAAAATAGTCCTTGCTGTTCATAGGTCTCTCTGCTGAGCCCCTGGGATATATAATATTAAGGCTGGTCCCTCTACTATTATACAAGAGTACTCAATCATAAGTGAACACTAGATGTAAAGCAAAGGATAACCAGATGAAAACTCACAGTTCCAGAGATGCTAGCTAACAAGGAGGAGACAGGGACTCGTAGATTGCCTTGGGAAGGGGAAATAAATGAGATCTCCATGAGTAAATTGGGCTTGAGGAGGGGCATTAGAGGGGAGGGGATGGGGGATGAGAACATGAGGGAACAGGATGGTCAAGCTAGGGGAGGGATGGAGTGGGAAAGCAATGAAAGAGATATCTTGATAGAGGGAGACATTGTGGGGTTAGGGAAAAACCTGGTACTAGGGAAATTCCCAGAAATCCCAAAGGATGACCCCAGCCTAGACTACTAGCAATAGTGGAGAGGGTGCCTGAACTGACGTACCCTGGAAATTAGATTGATGAATACCCTGTCATCATCAAGCCTTCATCTACTAACTGATGGAAGCAGATGCACAGATCCACAGCCAAGCACCAGGCCAAGCTCTGGGAGTCCAGTCAAAGAAAAGGAAGAAGGATTATACGAGCAAGGGGATCAAGATCATGATGGGGAAATCTACAGAGCCAACTGAACCAAGCACATAGGAACTCATGAACTTTAGACAGACAGCTGTGGAACTTGCATGAGACTGGACTAGGCCCCCTGCATATGGAGACAGTTGTGTAGCTTGGTCTGTTTGGTGGACCCCTGGTAGTGAGATCAGGATTTATCCCTGGTGCATGAGATGGCTTTTTGGAACCCATTACCTATGGTGGGACACCTTGCACAGCCTAGATGCAGCAGGGAGGGGCTTGTTCTGCCTCAACTAAATGTTCTAGCCTTTGCTGACTCCCCATAGGAGGCCTTACCCTTTTGGAGGAGGGGATGGGGGAGGGAGGGGGGTGGGGGAAGGAGGCTGGAAGACTAAAGGGGAGCAGGATGAGGGATTAGTGGGGGATCTGTGGTTGGTATGTAAAATGAATAAAAATTTTTCTTAAATTAGAAAAAATTTTGATTTTCCATTCATTCTACCAGTTTATTTTCCCCATATAACTTAGAATCTGTAAGTTTGTATAATTTTCCACCACTGTTTCAGAGAAATTCCAAAAGAGGAGACATGTTGACTTGTTTGGTTCACTGTAGCCTAATGCTTGAGACAGTGCTAATTGTTTGTTGAATAAATTAACAAGTATTGTGTGTGTGTGTTACATGTGTACATGTGTTTGTATGTACTGCAGACTGATATTTTCAAGGCACTCAATAAATGCCAGATCCCTGTATCTTCCCTCAACCAAGAATAAAGACAAAGGCAGGAGAAAATTATGAGAAGATAAATTTTTGTTTGCTCCTTTTTGATAATTAAGATCCATGCCCTGTTCTCAAATTTGCATTTCCAATTATAAGAGACTCACTGGAATATTGAATAAATAAAGAATGAATACATTATAAAATAACATAATACCTAAAAAATAGGCAATGAAATGCAAAGTTATCTTATGTGTTTGTGACTGAAATGAGAACTGTGTATCAATAAGTACTATCATGAGAAAGGCTTTGTATCTCAGGAAGAATGCTGGGATGCCTATGGTCTAACAGTCATGGAATATTGGTTCACAAATTCAATGGGCACACACCTCCTGTATATATACAATGCTAAAGATGCAACTATAAACACAAAAGGAATGATCCCAACCCTAAAATGTCCAGTATTGTATTGCTTAAGAGACACTAAACTAAATTACATACAAATAATTTTTAACCCTCACAATGAAGAATATAGGAAACAACACTACAGAAGAAAATATGGATGAATAACAAGGGATTTACCTAGCCTACAGAATCGAATTACAGATGGCTATCACATAGATATAACCTGTCCATGAAGATCACCTCTCTTTTGTGCACACTCTTGTTTATTGTGTAGAATAAAACTGGATTTACTTTCAACTACACTTTATAGGCAAAGGTGAGTTCGTCTCTAGTTCACAGATAATAAATAGTGGCATCAAAACTTGAATCTAGCCTTTTTCTCTTTCACTTCTAAGACAAAACAGTACAGCTTTATCTTTCAACTACACAAATTTCACATTAAAATGAGACTCAAAGTTTTTTATTACATAGGTAGAAATTTTTGCCTCATTGGATCTGTATTTCCACATGTCAGTCAATTGGGGTCAAGCTCTAATTGTGTTCTAGAGTAACTAGGTCATTATTTGGTTATTGCTTACAAAACATGCCCAGTTTTTCTCCCCAAAGCCTTTTCCGCTTTGACATATGATAGTGTTTCCCTCTCAACAAGAAGTCAGATCTATTTCTCTGCCTTCTGCCTCTACACCAGTTCTGTGATTTACATTGTCCAATACAATAGGAAGGTGGATATTCAGTTAGGCCTGACTGTATCCTTGAGAGGCCTTGCAAGCTTCTAGTCTGGTTAAGAAACCTTCCCAGTTTCCATGTTGACAACCCAGGCTGGACAGGTGGAGGATGAGAAGAATTGAGACATTCACTCTGGCAATATCAGCAGCATTCACCTAGTTAGCCTATTGACTGTTGTCAACCTAAGAGCACGCTGTGCTAAATGCAGAACTGTCCAGCTAGGGCCAGACCAAGTGAGTGCATTGTAGGTCATTAAGTACCAAATGGAATGTCACATAGAAGACTTGGCACAGCACTCCTATTTATTGCCGTCTCTCACTGAATCCAGATTTTTAAATTGCTCATCGCTGTATTTCTGATATCTTCTTAAAGAAACAGATCTTCCCTTCCTGTATTCCCTCTCCCTGCTCTCCTTCCTCCCCTCTCCTCCATTCTCTCTTTCTTTCCCTCCCCCCCCCCGACCTTCCTTTCATAAAAACAAAGAGTAAAATAGCTCAATTCAAGCTATACCTGCAGAGTGTGGTTGTCTGCTTGTCTTTGGATGGAAGTTTCTGCAGGAGAGATTCATGCTCTGTGTTGATTGGCTAAATTGTCTTCTTCAAAGTTCTTCTGTAACTGAGAAGCAGCAGGTGTGTGAAAAGATTGAAATTATTGAGAAGGGCACAGAAGGGCTTCTAAGAGAAGATGTGGCCATCAGTGTCTGGCTAAAATGAGACTCTTTCTTAGAGCATATGGGCCCTTCTCAGGTTGACCTTGAGAAGATAGAGGTAGGTACAGATTTCGATAGATTACAAACATATTCCTCCTTTGGCCAGAAAAAAACTTCAATGAAACATGCTTACCAGCACAGGCTGTGAGGTGAGGGGGCTGTGGCTAGAACGCTGGCTCTCCACTGCCCCCTAAATAGTCTTGTACTCTAAGCTTCAGTCACTTTGTCTTCAAAATGTAACATTATGTAATACATCCAACAGTGGAAACTGAGCTTAAAATGCATATATGAACCTCCATCACTATGCAATGCATAGAAATAGTCAAAATACCCATTATTTATTATCGTTGTTGGAAATCGATAGAACAGAGATATTCTATTTGGATCAATTCAAATTCCTTCTACAAGAGATTGAATGATTGACTGATTCATTGATTGATTGATTACAGTGCAGAGCATTGAACCCAGACCCTCACATGTAGCTAGAGTTTTCCTGGTCCTGCCTGGTCCACAGTCAGGACAAATCTCTCTCACCCACCAGTCCCACAGCTGCTCAGACCCAACCCAGTAAACACACAGAGACTTATATTGCCTATAAACTGTATGGCCGCAGCAGGCTTCTTGTTATCTAGTTCTTATATCTTAAATTAACCCATTTCTATTAATCTATAAGTTGCCACATGGCTTGTGGCTTACCGGTATCTTTTACATGTTGCTTGTCATGGAAGCGGCTGGCAGTGTCTCTCTGCCTCAGCCTTCCACTTCCCAGAATTCTCTTCTCTGCTTGTCCCACCTATGCTTCCTGCCTGGCTACTGGCCAATCAGCATTTTATTTATACACAGCAATATCCACAGCACTTCCTCTTTCCTTTTTTTTTTCAAAAAGGAAGGTTTTAACTTTGACATAGTAAAATTACATGTAACAAAACAATTATCAAGCAAGAATTACAGTTACAATATCTAGTCTATTTATAATATCTAGTCTATTTGTATTTGGCAAAATTAAAAAAGGTATCCTATCTATCCTATATTTGTGAGTCTAAGGTTTCATATCTAACTTATCATTTATCATAACTAAGGAAAATTATAACTATCTAGTCTTCAACTACATCAAAGACCTCAGAAGGATATAATATTAACTGAGAAATGGGAGACGGATGTAAGCAGCTTTTGGGAGTCTTGCAAGAGTAGACAAAGACAGCTGGCAGTCTGGACAGTTATTCAAAGTTCCTTTGTAAAGTTGGGGCATCTGTCTTCAGCCCACAGGCCTAGAGTCTCTCAGTCATTTCTCTCTGTGTCCTGTAGAATGTCTGGCAGTTTCCTCTGTGAAGCAGAAACCTGCCTGGCTACTGGCCAATCAGCATTTTATTTATACAGAGCGATATCTACAGCACTCACACGTGATAGATAAGTGCTCTACTGATGAGCCACACTCCCTTCTGGAAGTTTAAGCCATGCACTGTCTTAAACATCTCACCACTTTGTCATTCATGCACTAAACCTCCCTCATTCCCATACATGAGGTCATAAACAAGTGACAATGATCATACTTGTTCAATCTGTGAATATACCTTTAAGCCAAGCACCTCACATATGAAACCATGTTAGTGGGCTCATGGGCCGAATTGAATCCCTCATAACTAATTTTACTGTATTCAGAAATAGGGCTTCTATGGGTAATTAAAGTTAAACAAGGCTGGTAAAATCAACATGGTTCTTATTCCAGTATGTCCAGTGATCTCACAAAGTGAGAAACAGACTACAGGGATACAGATAAACAAAAGAAATGGCTTTGTGAGGACACAGTAAGAAGGCAGCCATCCACGAGCAGAGGACGGATGCCTCTGGAGTACCCAGCTAGCTGGGAACCATGGTTAAGTCTTAGAGGATACAGAATTTGAAGAAACCAATATCTGTTATTTAAGCTACCCAGGCTAGAGTGTTTTGTCATGGCAGTCCCAGAAGACTTGTGCAAGTCCTCTTCAGTGTGGATGTAAACGGGGAATTGTTTGTTTTCTTTCCAAATATTGCCTTCTAATATTTTGTCAAAAATTTCTTTTCTGGGCTAGCTAGATGATGTAGTAGACAAAAAGTGTTTGTCTCCAAGACTGACTACTTGAATTTAGTCTCTACAATCCACGTGGTGCAAAGAGAAAATTGAGTCCTATAAGTTGTCCCCTGTGTTTCACATGTACACATTGGCACACATGCTCTCCCTCACATACACACACAAAGTAAAACCATTTTTAAAAAACTTGCTTTTCTGTCTTAGAAATATGTTTTGGTTCGGGTTCACTAAATTTCTAGTCCTTTTCAGTCAATCCTCATTTCAGCATACAGCTACCATCACCAACTTGATTCAAATCTTCTTCCACTTCTCTCCACATTCACAGCTGGAGAGAAGTGAACAGAGCTGGGATAAGTTCTCCACTACACTGCCATCTTCCTCTCCTGTCCATCTCTACCACAGCCTGGCAAGATTTAGATACAATTGTCTACTTATCTGTTCAATACTCACTCCTCTAGGCAAAAAGAAAAAAATAGTAGATGAGAGAGGAGGAGTTAGGTGATGGTCCAAACTCTGGCCATTTTCTTAATTGTTTACGTCTGGTTGCAGGTAAGCTCTGGAGTAGTATCAAGTGACTTTCCTGGGGTGCTGTTCATCTTGTTCTGTTTTTTTCCACAATAGAGGACATCATCAGAGAGAGGTACCTATGACCATTTTCATTTATAATCTAGGCATCCCATACCACAAGTGTCACAGATGGCATTCCCTCAAAATCTTCTTTCTTTGAAATAGATTGACAAATGTGCTCAATGATCTTTTCTAGAGTTGTAAATTGAATTTTAAAAGGTTACTGTCATCATCTTTTTCCTTAGCACATTGCAACACAATCTCTTCCTACCATGTTATTTACACCAATCCAACAAGCTCCTTGCCTGAAGAGGCCTGAAGGAGAAAAGGTACAGAGCATTGGTGTTTAGTAAGTCCTTCATGTCTGAGGAGTATACATAGTTACTGCTTTGGCTTTTTAAAACTGAATACTACAACAAGGCAGGGGAAAGATAGCCCCACAGCATGCTTCCTACATTTTGCTTTCTTGGATGATGCTTCTAGTCACTGTTTGCTTTGGGGTGGAGTAGATGAAAACACTCTCAACAAAACTGAAGTCCTGGGCCTAGGAATATAGATCAATGGCAGAGCACTTATCTAACATGCTGAGGCCCTGGGTTCATTTCAAATCACTGTAGAAAATGAGAAACTTAATTCTTTGAAAGACAAATGCTCTTGACTCTGCTTCTCTCTCTGCTACTGCACTCCACAGACTCGAAGAATATTGGTTCACATGGTGACTGTTGATAACTGACTTCTTGTAGCTAGAGTTTTCCTGCCTGGCCCACAGTCAGGACAAATCTCTCTCACCTGCCAGTCCCACAGCCGCTCAGACCAAACCAAGTAAACACAGAGACTTATATTGGTTACAAACTGTATGGCTGTGGCAGGCTTCTTGCTAACTATTCTTACAGCTTAAATTAATCCATTTCTATAAATCTATACCTTGCCACGTGGCTTACCAGCATCTTCACATGCTGTTTGTCATCATGGCGGCTGGCAGTGTCTCTCTAACTCAGCCTTCCACTTCCCAGCTTTATTCTCCTCCTTGTCCCGCCTATATTTCCTGCCTGGCCACTGGCCAATCAGTGATTTATTTATTGACCAATCAGCAACACACTTGACATACACACCATCCCACAGCAACTTCTCTTTGTCTGTATCATGTGCTCACATATAGATAGTATTGATTGGGATATGACATTTTTAGCAATCCCTTTTCCTTTAGGGGAGATTCTAGCTAACAATTCTTAGGGCAAAAGGAAAACTGAAAGAAATACCCTTATTGAATATAGATTTATATAATTTATTCATTCAACAAAAGTATGTGATGGGGACCACAAGTCTATATGGAAGGCCATGATATTGAAGTAAGCAGATCGGGAAGCTCATCAGGAGAGACTCTTATGCCAGCCTGGATGTCAAGCTTAACTTAATCCCTAAGTAATTTTTCATTACAACCCATTTTCTGCCCAACCATGAGAGGCAGGTACTCATTACCATATTTCCCCAGATCCAGTTTCTTTCATTTTAATTCCTATTATTCTCATCTGCCATTCCATCTCCTAACTCATCTGTGCTTATCTGCCTTCCAACTCCTTCTAAAACACTTCTTCAAACATTTATTTTCCTAAAATTTTTATCATTTGGCATGCTTTCCCCTTTCTACATTTACGTAAATTGTATTACTCTTTAAATATTCAGAGTTCCTTCATCTGGGAGCATTTTGAGTTCCACTATTTTGTAACACAACTCCTTAAGTCAATAGGTACCAACAGATTATCTCTATTCAACCAGTCTAAACCAACTCAAGTTTCCAACTTTTCTACCAATCTCCACAGATTGTCATTGTTCCAAAGATGATTCACCAAGCTTGGGTCTTAGGAAAAAGATGAGCAGAGCTGTAAGTGACACATACTGGACACATGGGAAAAATAAAGCAGATGTTGTAAACATTGAGACTTTCTAAATAGTTTATTACCACAGTATAACTTTGCTCATCTTAACTGATACTGTATCATAATTTCGTTTGTTTGTATTTTCATGTCTTCTTCTAATTATTATTCTAACTAAGTCTTTCAGTTGTTGCCAAACTACTATTCTTACAAAGTTCTATACACTTGCATTTGGTCTTTCTCCAGGTTTCTCTTTATTCTTCCATGTAGAAAAATCATATATATATTCTATCTAGATCTGGATAAAATATTGATGAAGAATGAGAACAATGGCTTTGCAATACTTATCTTTACTGTCAGTAGACAATAACACAAACACCATGCAGGGGTTCACTAAGATCTGAAGTTCAAAGAAATATCCCGGCCATGTGTCCCACACAATGTTTCAGAAATCAAATCACACTAGTGGCCATGACTGGAAGAGCAATAGCTTCTGCAAAATATAAAAGTAAAAATTCAGCTAGCTTGCCCCCGACCCCATCCCTGGGCACCAGCCACTCCGGGGAAGACCTGCCCAACTTGGGCCCAGGTTCTGGTCCCCGGGCAGGTGCCCTTCTACCACAACCGGGAAGGATCCCCTTCTCCAAGACCCCTGGCAGACCCTGCAGTCTCCACGCCCTGCCCCCACGCCCATCCGCCTGATCCCAAGCCTCTTCCTGAGACTTAGAGGCCAGGCCCCCCAGCTCCCATCTTGCCCAGGACTTCCCTTCTGAAGAACAGGTGAGTGCCCTAGCTTGCCCCAGACCCCATCCCTGGGCACCAGCCACTCCGGGGAAGACCTGCCCAACTTGGGCCCAGGTTCTGGTCCCAGGGCAGGTGCCCTTCTACCCCAACCGGGAAAGATCCCCTTCTCCAAGACCCCTGGCAGACCCTGCAGTCTCCACGCCCTGCCCCCACGCCCATCTGCCTGAGCCCCAAGTCTCTTCCTGAGACTTAGAGGCCGGCCCCCAGCTCCCATCTTCCCCCAGACTTCCCTTCTTAAGCACAGGTGAGTGCCCTAGCTTGCCCCGGACCCCATCCCTGGGCACCAGCCACTCCAGGGAAGACCTGCCCAACTTGGGCCCAGGTTCTGGTCCCCGGGCAGGTGCCCTTCTACCACAACCGGGAAGGATCCCCTTCTCCAAGACCCCTGGCAGACCCTGCAGTCTCCACGCCCTGCCCCCACGCCCATCCGCCTGAGCCCCAAGCCTCTTCCTGAGACTTAGAGGCCAGGCCCCCCAGCTCCCATCTGGCCCAGGACTTCCCTTCTGAAGCACAGGTGAGTGCCCTAGCTTGCCCCAGACCCCATCCCTGGACACCAGCCACTCCGGGGAAGACCTGCCCAACTTGGGCCCAGGTTCTGGTCTCCGGGCAGGTGCCCTTCTACCCCAACCGGGAAAGATCCCCTTCTCCAAGACCCCTGGCAGACCCTGCAGTCTCCACGCCCTGCCCCCACGCCCATCTGCCTGAGCCCCAAGCCTCTTCCTGAGACTTAGAGGCCGGCCCCAGCTCCCATCTTCCCCCGGACTTCCCTTCTGAAGCACAGGTGAGTGCCCTAGCTTGCCCCCCCGACCCCATCCCTGGGCACCAGCCACTCCGGGGAAGACCTGCCCAACTTGGCCCCAGGTTCTGGTCCCCGGGCAGGTGCCCTTCTACCACAACCGGGAAGGATCCCCTTCTCCAAGACCCTTGGCAGACCCTGCAGTCTCCACGCCCTGCCCCCACGCCCATCTGCCTGAGCCCCAAGCCTCTTCCTGAGACTTAGAGGCCGGCCCCCAGCTCCCATCTTGCCCAGGACTTCCCTTCTGAAGCACAGGTGAGTGCCCTAGCTTGCCCCTGACCCCATCCCTGGGCACCAGCCACTCCGGGGAAGACCTGCCCAACTTGGGCCCAGGTTCTGGTCCCCGGGCAGGTGCCCTTCTACCACAACCGGGAAGGATCCCCTTCTCCAAGACCCCTGGCAGACCCTGCAGTCTCCACGCCCTGCCCCCACGCCCATCCTCCTGAGCCCCAAGCCTCTTCCTGAGACTTAGAGGCCAGGCCCCCCAGCTCCCATCTTGCCCAGGACTTCCCTTCTGAAGCACAGGTGAGTGCCCTAGCTTGCCCCAGACCCCATCCCTGGGCACCAGCCACTCCGGGGAAGACCTGCCCAACTTGGGCCCAGGTTCTGGTCCCAGGGCAGGTGCCCTTCTACCCCAACCGGGAAAGATCCCCTTCTCCAAGACCCCTGGCAGACCCTGCAGTCTCCACGCCCTGCCCCCACGCCCATCTGCCTGAGCCCCAAGCCTCTTCCTGAGACTTAGAGGCCAGGCCCCCCAGCTCCCATCTTGCCCAGGACTTCCCTTCTGAAGCACAGGTGAGTGCCCTAGCTTGCCCCGGACCCCATCCCTGGGCACCAGCAACTCCAGGGAAGACCTGCCCAACTTGGCCCCAGGTTCTGGTCCCTGGGCAGGTGCCCTTCTAGCCCCACCGGGAAGGATCTCCTTCTCCAAGACCCCTGGCAGACCCTGCAGTCTCCACGCCCTGCCCCCACGCCCATCCGCCTGAGCCCCAAGCCTCTTCTTGAGAATTAGAGGCTGGCCCCCAGCTCCCATCTTGCTGTGGATTTCCCATCTGGAGGAGAGAGAGAGAGAGAGAGAGAGAGAGAGAGAGAGAGAGAGAGAGAGAGAGAGGAGAGCACCCATCCTCCCCCGGACTTCCCTTCTGAACAAGAGCTTCCATCCTGTCCCGGGCTTCCAATTTGGACAAGAGAGCTCCCATCTGGACAAGAGAGAGAGACTTCCTGAATCTGTCAGCTCTGAACCAAGTGTGCGAATAAGGCCAGGAACGAACCACAAGGAGATGGGCAGACGTCAAGGCAGAAACACATACAACAAAATGAATAGTAATACACCATCACCAGGCCCTAGCCCTCCTCCAACACCTAGACCTGAACATCAGAAATTGGAAGAAGCAGAAGAAAATAGCCTTATGAATGTCATCATGAAGAAGCTAGAGGCTCGTGTAGAGGAAAAGACAAAAAAATGTGAAGAACGCTGTAAACAACTAGAGGAAAGGGCAAACAAATTAGAAGAAATCAATAAAGTCCTGGAAGAGAACAATAAAATACTGAAAGAAAATCAAGAAAAATCAATGAAACAAATGAAGGAAACAGTCCAAGACCTGAAAAGGGAAATAGAAAAAATGAAGAAGACACAAACAGAGGGAATGCTGGAAATAGAAAATCTGAGAAAACGATTGGGAACTTCAGATGCAAGTATAATCAACAGAATGCAAGAGATGGAAGAGAGGATCTCTAGCGTTGAAGATACAATAGAAGAAATGGATTCATCAGTCAAAGAAAACACTAAAGTCAACAAAGTCATGAACCAAAATGTCCAAGAAATTTGGGACACCATGAAAAGACCAAACCTACGAATAATAGGGGTAGAAGAAGGAGAAGAATACCAACTCAAGGGCACAGAAAATATATTCAACAAGATCATAGAAGAAAACTTTCCCAACTTAAAGAAGGAAATGCCTATGAAGATACAGGAAGCCTATAGAACACCAAACAGACTAGACCCCCAAAAAAAGTCCCCTCGCCACATAATAATTAAACAATTAAACGTACAGAATAAAGAAAGAATATTAAGAGCAGCAAAGGAAAAAGGCCAAGTGACATATAAAGGCAAACCTATCAGAATAACACCCGATTTCTCAATGGAGACTTTGAAAGCCAGAAGGTCCTGGACAGATGTAATGCAGACATTAAGAGACCATGGATGTCAGCCTAGACTAATATACCCAGCAAAACTTTCAATCGTCATAGATGGAGTGAACAAGACATTCCATGACAAAGCCAGATTTAAACAATATTTATCCACAAACCCAGCCCTACAGAAAGCACTAGAAGGAAAATTCCAACCTAAGGAAGTCAGATACAACCTCGAAAACACAGGCAATAGATAAAGCCACAGCAGTAAACCCCAACGAAGAAAAGTACACACACATCACCACCAAAAAATAACAGGAATGAACAATCACTGGACATTAATATCCCTCAATATCAATGGACTTAATTCACCTATAAAAAGACATAGGCTTACAGAATGGATACGAAAGCAGGACCCATCTTTCTGCTGCATACAAGAAACACATCTCAAATTCAAAGATAGACACTACCTAAAAATAAAAGGCTGGGAAAAGACTTTCCAATCAAACGGTCTTAAGAAACAAGCGGGTGTAGCCATCCTGATATCCAGCAAAATAGACTTCAAACTAAAATCAATCAAAAGAGATCAAGAAGGGCATTACATACTCATCACAGGAAAGATCCACCAAGATGAAGTCTCAATTCTGAACATTTATGCCCCAAACACAAGGGCACCCACATACGTAAAAGAAACATTATTAAAGCTTAAATCACATATAAAACCCCACACATTAATAGTGGGAGACCTCAACACCCCACTTTCACCACTGGACAGATCCCCCAAATCGAAACTTAACAGAGAAATAAAGGACTTAATTGATGTCATGACTCAAATGGACTTAATCGACATCTACAGAACATTCCATCCTAACAAAAAAGAATATACCTTCTTCTCAGCACCCCATGGAACCTTCTCTAAAATCGACCACATACTTGGTCACAAAGCAAATCTAAACAGATACAAAACAATTAGAATAACCTCCTGTGTTCTATCAGACCACCATGGTCTAAAGTTGGATTTCAACAACAACAAAAACTACAGAAAACCTACAATCTCATGGAAACTGAACAATACCCACCTGAATCACCAATGGGTTAAGGAAGAAATAAAGAAAGAAATTAAAGACTTCCTAGAGATCAACGAAAATGAAGACACCACATATCCAAACCTATGGGACACTATGAAAGCAGTACTAAGAGGGAAATTCATAGCACTAAACGCCCACATAAATAAGCTGGAGAAATCTCACACTAGTGACTTAACAGCACACCTGAAAGTTCTAGAACAGGAAGAAGCAAAGTCTCCCAGGAAAAATAGATGCCAGGAAATTATCAAAGTGAGAGCTGAAATCAATAAAATAGAAACAAAGAGAACAATACAAAAAATTAATGAAACAAAGAGTTGGTTCTTTGAGAAAATCAACAAGATAGACAAGCCCTTATCCAAACTAACCAAAAGACAGAGAGAGAGCATCCAAATCAACAAAATCAGAAATGAAAAGGGGGACATAACAACAGACATTGAGGAAATCCAGAGAATCATCAGGTCATACTTCAAAAACCTCTATTCCACAAAACTGGAAAACCTAAAAGAAATGGATAATTTTCTGGATAGGTACCACATACCTAAATTAAATCAAGACCAGATAAACTATTTAAATAGTCCAATAACCCCTAATGAAATAGAAACAGTCATTAAAAGTCTCCCAACCAAAAAAAGCCCAGGACCAGATGGTTTCAGTGCAGAATTCTACCAGATCTTCAAAGAAGAGTTAATACCAATACTCTCTAAATTGTTCCATACAATAGAAACAGAAGGAACATTACCAAACTCCTTCTATGAGGCTACAATTACCCTGATTCCCAAACCAAACAAGGATACAACAAAGAAAGAGAACTACAGACCGATCTCCCTCATGAACATTGATGCAAAAATACTCAATAAAATACTGGCAAACAGACTCCAAGAACACATCAAAACAATTATCCACCATGATCAAGTAGGATTCATTCCAGGGATGCAAGGATGGTTCAACATACGAAAGTCTGTCAATGTGATACACCATATAAACAAACTCAAAGAAAAAAACCACATGATCATCTCACTAGATGCTGAAAAGGCATTTGACAAAATCCAACACCCCTTCATGATAAAGGTCTTGGAGCGATCAGGAATACAGGGAACATACCTAAACATAATAAAGGCAATTTACAGCAAGCCAACAGCCAACATCAAATTAAATGGAGAGAAACTCAAAGCAATTCCACTAAAATCAGGAACGAGGCAAGGCTGTCCGCTCTCCCCATACTTATTCAATATAGTACTTGAAGTTCTAGCCAGAGCAATAAGACAACATAAGGAGATTAAGGGGATACAAATTGGAAAGGAAGAAGTTAAGCTTTCCCTATTTGCAGATGACATGATAGTATACTTGAGCAACCCCAAAGACTCCACCAAGGAACTGATACAGCTTATAAACACCTTCAGCAACATAGCAGGATACAAGATCAACTCAAAAAAATCAGTAGCCCTCCTATATACAATGGACAAAAAAGCGGAGAAGGAAATCAGAGATACATCACCCTTTACTATAGCCACAAATGACATAAAATACCTTGGGGTAATACTAACCAAGCAAGTGAAGGACCTATATGACAAGAACTTTAAGTCCCTGAAAAAAGAAATTGAAGAAGATGTCAGAAAATGGAAAGATCTCCCATGCTCATGGATAGGCAGAACTAACATAGTAAAAATGGCAATCTTACCAAAAGCAATCTACAGATTCAATGCAATCCCCATCAAAATACCAACACAATTCTTCACAGACCTGGAAAGAATAATACTCAACTTCATATGGAAAAACAAAAAACCCAGGATAGCCAAAAGAATCCTGTACAATAAAACAACCTCTGGAGGCATCACGATCCCTGACTTCAAGCTGTACTATAGAGCTACAGTAATAAAAACAGCTTGGTACTGGCATAAAAACCGACATGTGGACCAATGGAATCGAATTGAAGACCCTGATATTAATCCGCACACCTATGAACAAATAATTTTTGACAAAGAAGCCAAAAGTGCACAATGGAAAAAAGAAAGCATCTTCAACAAATGGTGCTGGCAAAACTGGATATCAACATGTAGAAGGCTGCAAATAGATCCATATCTATCACCGTGCACAAAACTTAAGTCCAAGTGGATCAAGGACCTCAACATAAATCCAGCTACTCTGAACCTGCTAGAAGAGAAAGTAGGAAGTAGTCTTGAACACATTGGCATAGGAGACCACTTTCTAAATAGAACACCAGTAGCACAGACACTGAGAGAAACAATCAATCAATGGGACCTCTTGAAACTGAGAAGCTTTTGTAGGGCAAAGGATACGGTCAACAAAGCAAAGCGACAGCCTACAGAATGGGAAAAGATCTTCACCAATCCCACATCTGACAGAGGACTGATATCCAGAATATATAAGGAACTCAAGAAATTAGACATCAAAATGCCCAACAGTCCAATTAAGAAATGGGCTATAGAACTAAACAGAGAATTCTCAACAGAGGAAACTCAAATGGCTGAAAGACATTTAAGGAATTGCTCAACATCCCTAATCATCAGGGAAATGCAAATCAAAACAACTCTGAGATACCACCTTACGCCTGTCAGAATGGCTAAGATCAAAAACACTGAAGACACCTTATGCTGGAGAGGATGTGGAGCTAGGGGAACTCTCCTCCACTGCTGGTGGGAATGCAAGCTTGTACAACCACTTTGGAAATCAATATGGTGATTTCTTAGAAAATTGGGAATCCATCTCCCCCAAGATCCAGCTATACCACTCTTGGGCATATACCCCAGGAATGCTCAACCACACCACAAGAGCACTTGTTCAGCTATGTTCATATCAGCGTTGTTTGTAATAGCCAGAACATGGAAACAACCTAGATGCCCTTCAACTGAAGAATGGATAAACAAAATGTGGTACATATACACAATGGAATACTACTCAGCAGAGAAAAACAATGACATCATGAGGTTTGCAGACAAATGGATGGATCTAGAAAAAATCATCCTGAGTGAGGTATCCCAGACTCAGAAAGACAAACATGGTATGTACTCACTCATAACAGGATACTAGATGTGGAACAAGGATGACTGGACTGCTACTCACATCACCAGGCAGGCTACCTGGAAAACAGGACCCCAAGAAAGACACAGGGATCGCCCAACGACAGAGAAATGGAATGAGATCTACATGAACAGCCTGGACAGGAGTGGGGGTAGTGAAGGGCGAGGGTCGAGGGAAAGAGAGCTTGGGTGAGTGGGAGATCCCAGCTGGATCAAAAACAGAGAGGGAGAACAAGGAATAGGAGACCATGGTAAATGAAGACCACATGAGAATAGGAAGAAACAAAGTGCTAGAGAGGCCCACAGAAATCCACAAAGATACCCCCACAACAGACTGCTGGCAATGGTCGAGAGACAATCCGAACTGACCTACTCTGGTGATGGGATGGCCAAACACCCTAATTGTCGTGCTAGAAACCTCATCCAACTACTGATGGATCTGGAGGCAGAGATCCATGACTAGGCCCCAGGTGGATCTCTGGGAGTCCAATTAGCGAGAATGAGGAGGGTTTATATGAGAGAGAATTGTTGAGACCAAGGTCGGATAAAGCACAGAGACAAATAGCCAAACAAACGGAAACACATGAAATATGAACCAATGGCTGAGGGGTCACCAACTGGATCAGGCCCTCTGAGTGGGTGAGACAGTTGATTGGCCTGATCTGTTTGGGAGGCATCCAGGCAGTGGGACCGGGTCCTGTGCTCATTGCATGAGTTGGCTGTTTGAAACCTGGGGCCTATGCAGGGTCCCTTGGCTCAGCATGGGAGGAGGGGACTGGACCTACCTGGACTGAGTCCACCAGGTTGATCTCAGTCTGTGGGGAAGGCTTTGCCCTGGAGGAGATTGGAATGGGGGGCGGGCTGGGGGGAAGGTGAGGGGGGCGGGAGGGGGGAGAACAAGGGAATCTGTGGCTGATATGTAGAACTGAATTGTATTGCAAAATAAAAATTAAAAAAAAAAAAAAAAAAAAAAGTAAAAATTCAGACTCTGGCTTCTCTGGGGCAAGTCCAAGGTGTCTTGTGTACTGATGGGCTACTACTGTCCTGTTAACTACATGTCCATCTTTTTTTAACTACCTATGTTCTCTTAATACCTGACTAATTTATTCTTAGTTTCTGGTCCTGCATGGATTTAGTATTAAACCTCTGACAAAAATGGTCAGTTATAAACTCTTAATTTTTTAACTGTAGAAAAAAACAGATGATCAGGACCCCATTTGCTGTTTTTACAAATAAACTTGAGGCAGGAACTGTTAAAAAAAAAAGAAAAAAGAAAGAAAAAACAAAAAGTCTACATCTACATTTCTGGAATAGCATGGCATGAAGTAACAACTTCAACTCTCTGCACATGTGGGAGTTAGTAAGCATTTGCCAGCTTGTCAGCTGGTATGTAGTGTTATCAAGCTTTCTGTTGCATGGTATAATTAACATTGTCTGGAATTCAAGGGAAGTCTGTCCAATCCCCATGAAGCTCCAAATTCCCAGAAGATTCTTTCTACTCTTAGCAGGCTATCTGAATCCAGCATTCATCTCACCAAACTCCATTTCCTTTACCTTTTTCAATCACCCCCATTCCTAATCTCAATCACTAATTTCAAATTTTAAAAGATACTTATCACATTATAAGATCTTCTCTAGCCCTCTGTCCCACCTCCGAACTGCCTACTGGACCCAGCCCACCTAATCCACTCCCTCAAGTTCCTATTCCTCATCTGCCAACCCCTGCCTCCAGTTTACCCAGGATATCTCTTCTATTTCCATTTCCCAGGGAAATCCATGCAACCCTCTTTGGGACCTCTTTGCTATCTAGCCTCTCTGGGGCTATGGATTGTAGGCTGGCTATCCTGTACTTTACTCCTAATATCCACTTGTACATACCATGTTGTTCTTTCTGGGTCTGAGTTACCTCACTCAGAATTATTTTTTTTTCTAGTTCCACCTATTTCCCTGCAAATTTCATGAGGTCATTTTTTTTTTTTACAACTGAGGAAATGTACCACATTTTCCTTATCCATTCTTCAAGTGAGGAGAATCTACATTGTTTCCAGGTTCTGGCTATTACAAATAATGCTACTATGAACATAGTTGAGCAAGTGTCCTTGTGGTCTGATCGCATTACATTAACTCCTGAAACATAATGTGTAGACATTGTCAAAAGAGATGAATCCAACTGGATACTAAGTCAGCCAGGATAAAGAATAGTGTTCAAGAGAGGCACCTCAGTTATGTTTTCCTACCTACAAAGAAAAAGATAAAAACCATAAGCAATGGATAGGAAGAAGAATATGTGGGAAACAAAGAAAGGTTAGAAAGACGATGAGCAAAACTGAGTAGTACATCCTAATGACAACCAGGGGAAGCATGGATCTGGGGGAAGAGGAGCTGGGTTTGATTAATGAAGTGTTCCCAGGAGAACAGATGAGGGGTTGGTATCTTCAGAGAACATTCATACTGGGGGAAATGCTAAATAATTTCTGAATGTGTGGGACTGTGAGTAAAGCATACTTTTCTCATTTCAAAAATGATCAGTATCTCTCAGTGGAACTGTTTGCAGAAATACAGCATTTCCTGGAAAAATGTAATAATACTATAATGTCTTTACTCACATTGTGGGGGAAATAATGTCACTCAGAGTTCTCCTCTTTCTTCCTAAGAACTTAATATTCCATCTTGGCAGGTTACTGTAATTATCTATAGAGAATCCATAATCTGGAGATTCATGAATTAAAGTAGCCAGAGATCAATAAATGGTGATAACTCAATGAACTGAATCTACCAAAGCCTTAACTATGTATACTACCCTGAAAGCAAAAGATCCTCAATGTTGATTTGAAACTAAATTAAAATTTTAAAAATGTCATATAGTACAATATTTCTCTCAGTGTAAGAGTTCTTCTAACAGCCATCTAGGGTTACAGTGAATATGTTGATACGAAATTAAGCATTGATAAACACTTCAGTCTGAAAAGATACCTACTGGTGATGACACTGGTTTCCTCCTTATCTTCCCTCATCTCAGTGTCATTAAATGGTATCAAACATCTATGACCATATCACCCCTTAATTTGCCTCTTCTACTGTGCATTCTGTTCTCTCTCACTCCATTCATTCAAAACTGTTACACTAGCTTTGCCTCTATTGAGAATGAGAGCAGTATTTTAAAACTATATTCTATTCTGTTTCATAAAGAAAATGCTTCTTACATTAATACAGACTCAGAATACTAACCTGAAATATATTGCTCATTGTTGAAGGCTATGTACATGGGCACCTTCAGTTCTTCTCTAAAACAATAGAAGTATGTGTGTCTTAGGGTTAGTATGACCATAACACAATTTGGGGAGGAAAGTGTTTATTTGGCTTATACTTCCACAGTACTATTCATCATCAAAGGAAACCAGGACAGGAACTCAAACACAGCAGGAACCTGGAGGTAGGAGCTGACACAGAGGCCATGAAGAAGAACTGCTTAATGGCTTGGTTCTCATCATTTGCTCAGCCTGTTCTTTTATAGAAGTCAGAACCAGCAGCCCAGGCATGGCACCACCCTCAATGGGCTAGGCCCTCCCCCAGGATCACTAATTAAGAAAAGAACCTACAGCTGGATCTTATGGACGTGCTTTCTCAGTTGAGGTTCCATCCTTTCAGATAACTCTAGTTTGTGTCAAGTTGACATAAAACTAGCCAGGACAACATGTTTCCATCTCATTCCAGCTAAGATATCTTAAAGGAAAAATGTTAACCTGGGTAAAGTTTATCTTGGATACTTGTGCTTAGAGCATAAACTTACCTCTGATTCTGTGCCCTTGAACTCTCAATGACTACAAAGAATCGGTAACTCTGACACTGGGAATAATGTGCCTCACAAATTGATCTGTGGCTAATAGACTCCACAGGTAAGATCAGTCCCTCATATGTGTGCATATAGGTACATATACATGCATTTATGTGTGTATATGTGGAGTCAACTTAGAGATGGAAGACATCTTTGTCTACAAAGAAGATGGAGACTCCGAAAGGGAAGAAAGAACTAACATGAGAGAATTTTTAATATTATTCATGGGCTCAGAATACTTTGTATAACTTCAAGGTTTTGCTTCCTGTTGTTCTCTACAGTTGGGACCCAAGTTTCAATAAAGTTAGCTACAAAAGATGTGGTTTGGTTGTGCAAATTAGAAAGGGATTTCTAGTCTTCTATCATTCCTTGGTAAGTTCAATGTCAAAGTGTCTGTGCTTCCAAGGAAGAGGGTCATTCTGAACCAATAATGTCAAAGAGAACGGAGTCCCAGGTGGGGCTGAGTGTGGAGTAAAGAGATCATCCCAGGGCATTCAGCCTCAGGAGCAGCATCAATTGTCACAAGTGTAAGTGAGAAAAACAACACTGCAGGTGAAGTTAGGCTCTGTAATCAAATTAAATGCGTGATACTGACTCTAAGTTAGCCGAACTTGAATCTGAATCATTTTCCAGTGGAGTTCAGTCTGTTCTTACTTGACAAAACCAGATTTGTGCTATATTGCTCATGTGCTGAACTTTGCCTTTGCTTCAAGGAGCCCATCTTCAGGGATTCTGATACATGATGGAAGGCCTGCCACTTCAGAACTTTAAAGTGATCAAGGGATAACTCTCATAATAAGAGCTCTTTATCTAATGGAAATGCCCTTGACCCATAATTAAAATCATGATTGTGATGGTCCTTAAGCAGTGTTGAAAATCAGAGACAGAAAGGATTCCAAGAATAAAAAGCTCCCTGTTCTAAGAATCACTTAACTAGCCCACACCCTCTACAGCCAACATTTCACAAAACATCAGCACTTTAGAAAACCAACTGTATGAGAAGCCTAATTGAAATGCTATATATCAAAATATACAACGTTTGAAATAAGAAAGCTCTGAGATTGAATGTCAGCTCTTAATTATAATTTATATTATATATCTCTGATATATACCATATACATAAACCTGTTCATTCAACAAATGTATACACATTGTAACCATATATGGTTTTATGTAGCATGCAGGAGGTAATTAGAACTTTCTTCTTTTCTATTTGTCTCTTCCCTTATAGCATTAACTATTTACTCATACCTGTCTTCGCTAAGCCAAATGAAGTATGCTTATCTATAAGGTCTGCAGAGTCAGTAAAAATGGTAAACAAAAAGCCAAACATAAAGGAAGTTTATAGTTGTTGTTTTTTTACTCTTTGGGGTCCCACCACCCCGCTCCCAAATAAATACACACAGAGGCTTATTCTTTCTTATAAATGCCTATCACAGCTTGGCTAATTTCTAGCCAACTTTTCTTAACTTACCCCATCTATCTTTTGCCTTTGGGCTTTTGCTTTTCTCTATTTCTGTATATCTGTTTTTTCCTTCTTACTCTGTGTCTGGCTGTGTAGCTGGGTGGCTGGCCCCTGGAATCCTCCTCTCCTTCTCCTTTCACTCCTTGAAATTTTCTTCCCAAATTTCTCCACCTATTTATTCTGTCTGCCTGCCAGCCCCACGTATCCATTCTCCTGCCTTGCTATTGGATGTTTAGCTGTTCATTAGACCGATCAGGTGTTTTAGACAGGCAAAATAACACAGCTTCACAAAGTTAAACGAATGTAATGTAAAAGAATGCAACACATTTTTGCATCATTAAACAAATATTCCACAGCATAAATAAATGTAACACATCTTAAAATACTATTCTACAGCAGAAGTCAACTTCACACACACACACAAAAAAAATGCAGTATCATATGCGTTGAGCACATTGTAAAAAGATTGACCACTAGTGTAAACTGAAGAAAGGGTAAAAGTATTAAGTTATTTGAAGGTCCTTGTTTTCTTAGAGAAATAGTAAAATTGTTAGTTATTGTAAATTCTGATCATGGTGTTTGTGTTTGGGGTTCTAGAATAATCATTAAAATTCAAACAAAAAATATGTAACAAGTTAATGGGAGTGAACAAAGTTAAAGCATGCTATTATTTATACTAAAGAACTAACAAATAATGAGTATACAGAATCAAATAAATATAAAACAGCAATGTAAAGACTGATGTAAAGGAACTGTGAGATAGCTCCTGGGATAAAGGCATTAGCTTCTAAGCCTGACAAACTGTTTAATTACCTAGAACCTACATAATAAAAGGAGAGAATAAACTCCCACAAGCTCTTTTCTGACCTCCACACATGCATTGTGACATGTCATCCATACACATTTATATACAGACACAAAAATTCATAGCTGTAATAAAAATTTAAAAATTAAAGAAAAATGAACAAAATTACCTGAGAAATTGTAAAAAGCTATAAGAGTAGGCATCTACTGGTCATCAGGAAACCCCAAAATGAGATGATGGCTTTCTGGCTGTAATTGGTGAGTAGAGACAGGATTGCACAGCCCTAGGAGTCAATCATTCCACACTAATGAAGCAAACTACAAGGGTTTAGAATCCAGCTTGACACTTGGGAGGAACAGCAAAAAAGTTAGTTGAGTGGAGTCACACTGTCTGCTAGTTGGGGAGCATTGCTGTGCTAGCTTTCCAGCAATTGTAATGTATTAGAACTCTACAGGACAAATGCCTAATTTACAAAGGAGTAAACTGACGTGAAGAGCAATTAATGAATCAAGTAAGCCTGAATGTGTTTGATTTAAACACATTTTGCACACAATCTTCTGAAATCAGTCTGTTTTGATGGACAGAAATTTGACAAATTTACTTAAGCCTCATCTCACCTGTTTATAGGGTGGAGATAATATTACTGTAACATGCAAGGATAAGTGATACCAAGCAAAGAATCAGGTGATGTAAAGTGCTTAGCCAAATAGATGTTCTTGTTACTAAGGGTTAACTTATGAAGTTTTTGTTGTAGATATCCCAAATGATAGGGAAAGATGGAGGAAATCAAAGCTAAATTGCATATTTGTAAAAAAAAAAAAAAAAAAAAAAAAAAAAACTCCACTCCCTCAACTGCACCACACTTCCCTAAAATCCAAGAGGAAGAAATGTGAAGGTAGAATGGTGATCACTGGTGTTTATGGAGGGTACAGGAATGTTACAGAAAAGAGGAAAAGGGTTGGACATTATCAATGCACACTGTGTATGCAAGCATAGAAAGATCACAGTGCATATTGTTAAGACATGAAATTAATGTGCACTAAGAAATAAACTTCTATAGCATCTATCAAGAAGAAAAGGTTGTGGTGTACAGTTGGGAGGCAGGTAAACTTGGACTTGAGAATTTAGGCTTCACTAGAGGCTTATCATAGGCTAGAATGTCTAACTGAAAGCTTAGGAGAAAAGGAGCCTTGATCCCCCCTAATCAACTTTCCCCCTCTTAAAATTTTTCTCTGAGATGTTTATCTACAACTCTGTGATGTTTTCTTATGTGTGACAGTCAGCACAGCTTCATCTCGAAGGAATACAATTCTATGTTCTCTGTTAGGGCTTATGGTAACGTCCCACAAATATTTTAACTATTTGAGAGCAAAGGTTTTTTTCCCCCAGATACAGCCATATTTCTTTTCATCACTACAAAGTACTTGGCACTCCACCATCTAATCTGAAACCTGGCATTGCAACCATATTGAGTGAGTCCTTTCCATGACTTTGCAGAGTGCAGTTATTCAGTGAATACTGATGCTGAATGAGACAATAAATACAAGTATAGGAATAAAGTGAATGTATAGATCTGGGTAGTGGATAGATAGATGGGTGAATAAAGGGTCAAATTGGTACAGAATGGGAAAATAACGGAGCCACTAAATTGCCCATTAACTTTATAAAGTAACAGAGTTGCATCTGATGTTTGCAAATTTCTCAAATGTGAGAAAAGGCTTTAGAAACTTCTCTCATGACTTTTCCCTTTTGTTCAGATGATGATTACTTGTTCTGATTATTTCAGAATTTTGCAGGTAAAGCTCACTGAAAACACATCTCCTTTGAAAACAAACTTTAAGCACAATATAGACAGTTATCTATGCCGGGAACAGAGGAAAGGTCCATGGTTTGTTAACAAGATCTGGTTTATATATAAAGGGTTGCTTATTCATTGCAGATTTTAGAGAAAGCTACTCAATGGTTTTCATTTTTAAGGGCTATTCTGTCTACATTTCATGGTCGAAGAACTGAGTAAATTCATACACTGAACTAATTTGTTCAACACACTCCATTTAGTGCTGGGTAGTGCCAAGTTCTGAATTGATTAAAAATTCTTTAAACATAGAGTCAACAAAATCCACTGCAAGTATCAGTGTTAGTTAGCTTCCTTTTGCTATAACAAAATACCTCAGAAAAACAGCTTAGAGGAAGAAAGGTATATTTTGGGGCACGATTTCAGAGGTGTCAGTCTACAATCACTTTTTCCTGTTGCTTCTGAATCTACATGAGGTGATGAAAAAAGCTTTATGGTGGAGTAAACGCTGTGGAATAAAATGGCTTGATTCTTTGTGGACAGAAGGCGAAGTGAGAAAGATGTACATTTTGAAGCCAGGAGTCTTGTGACTCATTTGCTCCAATTAGGTCCTGTCTCCTGAAGCTTCCACCACCTCCCATCTTCCCAGTTCTACTAGGTATCTCCCAAGTCTTCAACATATGAACCTTTGAGGAATGGCCAAATTCAAGCATATCAGTCCCTTTATAGCACTATGTGAGTCATGAGCCACATATATTGCATATATTACTTAATTTGTAATTTTCTACATGTCACAGTCAAGGAAGTTATATTTCAGAGGTAAAGGGATTCACCTAGTTCACACATCTGGAAATGAAAGGAGAGGTGGGCTCCAGGAAACTGCATGCCCTCATCTTTCCTCCACAGAAATATTTCTTGCTCTTAACTCTCACTTTCCTGAAAGGGATGTTTCTAGGAGACAGACTCCACAAACCAGAGCAAGGCAATGCAACAGGCCTAGCATCACAAATCCACTGTCTTTTAATTTTTTTTTATTTTTCTATGTGTGTATTTGTGTTTGTGCCATGTGTATGAGTACAGGCACAATCACACCACTGTGTGCGTGTGTGTGTGTGTGTGTGTGTGTGTGTGTGTGTGTGTGTGTGTGTATGTGCGTGTATGTGTGTGTGTGTGTGTATGTGTGTGTGTGTGTGTGAACAACTTTCAGCAGTCAATTATCTCTTTCCACGTTGTTTCTGTAGCAAGAGACCTCTTGTTTCTGCCATGCTGTGAATTCCAGGCTAGCTGGCTCATGAGCCTCCAAGTAATTCTCCTATCTACTCCTCTCATATTGCCATAGGAGTGCTGGGGTTAGCTCCTCTCATGTTACCATAGACGTGCTGAGGTTACAGAAGAATGCCACCTCCCCAGGCCTTTTTTATGTGGGCTCTGAAGATAGACCATGGGTCACCATGTTTGCAGCATGAGAGTATTCATGCTTCTCTGCAAGGTTCACACTTAGCTGCTTTCAATCTTCAAAGTCATCTAACAAGAAAGGTGTATGTTTCTGATGGTTATGAACAGGGCGTAAACATTATTAGGCTTCAGTTTCTGCCAACCGGGTGTGATCTACAAACCATTTCCCTGAGGACTTTCTCCTTTCCCACATAGAGTGATTCCTGTTCTGTTTTCATCTGGGACCCAAGGGTTGTATCTGATGCTCCAATAGGAAGTCTACGGTGTATAATATGGAAACATTGACTTATATCACAGGATCACTTTTCTTAGTGCAATATCCCAGACCTTCTGTCACTTAGTCCTTGCCTATCTCTTTAGTCTCAAATGCCAGCGTTTCTCTATTGTCCTGCCATGACCAACTTTCTGGGAAACGAGTACATGTTACCGCCACTTTCTTCACCTCGTCCAAATTCTTACCACCTGCCTCCAGTCCTCCTAAATTTCCTTCTCTTCTTTGCATAACTCCTGTTCAAGGATCAACTCTGTCTTTCTTCCCAGATGGTCCTTAGGCCTTACTCAGCCACATTATTTTGCAATACCTTTCTCAGGATGCTCATGATCTCCCATGAGCTGACGAGTCCTTTGAAGAAAAGTGTATGTGCCCTTCATCTCTGACCTGTGTCCACTGAATCTAGAATAGGGCCTGACATAAAACGGTGCTCAGTGAACTTAATCATTGGATTAAATTAATGGTTTTAACCTTACTCACACTTGAAAGCAACCAACGACCTTTTGAATCTCATAAAACGTCTAAAATCTCAGATTAATTGATCTCCCAATTTGCCCCCTTACAATGTTAATTTTAAAGCTACCATGGATAATTTTATATTCTGTAGAGTTTTAAAACCATAGACTCAGACTCAATTAGCTCATGATTTGGGCTCTTACAGTTTATGGTCATATTTCTGCCCAGAGGTTAGTCTTTGGTTCATCCACATTTTCTGTGACTCCTGATGTTAGACTTTTGCTACTGCATAACTATTTATTTATTATTATCATGTATTTATCTTTTCTATTAAAATTCAAGTTCTTGAAGTTCAATGTATGCCACACCAACTAACAATTACATATTTATATATTTAGCACATAACGAAGTCTTCCACACGGAGAAGTCAACAAAGTTTTGTAAGTATATTACAATCCTAACTCCTGACAAATCAATATATAATTTTTGTTAGGCAAATTATTAAGCAAAACATTTATGGAAAATGTCGGTGTGTGAAAGATATGTTTGTGTAAGAAGATGTAAAATTTTCTTTTAAATCTAACACAACACTTTCTCATTATAGTCTGGTACAAAAGATTTCATAAATTTGTGTGATATATGACTTTACCATTAGGCAAATGCAGATAAGGACTTGAGAATTTTTTGTGTCTTTTCTCGAAAATGAGAATCACACCCTTTGGCGCATTGTGATTGAACCAAATACAACTGATCCCTGCTTAATTCCACTCAAGGAGAGTGGGTTTGTTGAACAGGAACTTCCTTTGAATGTTCCTGGGTAAGAGTCTGACTCTGGTAAAATCACTATGTCCTGCTGTCCAGTGGTCGTACACACCTTTAGTTCCAGCACTTGGGAGGCAGAGGCAGGTGGATCTCTGAGTTCAAGGCCAGCCTGGTCTACAAAGCGAGTTCCAGGAAAGTCAGGGCTACACATGGAAACCCTATCTCAAAAAACAAACAAACAAACAAAAAAATCACCGTGTTCCAGTTTCTAAGAGCACAAGAAACACCAAATTTTATGCTGTTGCCACTGTGATCCAGGGTATCTGTGAACAGAGCTCTGAGAAATATTGCATAGGATTACATTCAAATGCAGGGACTCCTAAATATGCATACCATGAACATTCTATGCAACAATAGATTCAAAGTAAGAATACCTAATTTTTCCTTAAGAAGTATGATAGAGAGTTAAGGTCCCCTATAACCTGGAGTTAGATGAAAAAAGGATACTGTTCAACTGTCCTAGAAGTTAAGATAGCCTTAGAAAAACACAACAGTCATCATTTCAGTCAACACTTACTATCAAAGCTGGGGAAATTAAATAGTAACTTTAAGCTTAGGACCCAAGATAGAGATTAAGCTAAGAAGTTTGAAAGATGGTTAAATTTTGAATGGAGTAGAAAGTGAGAACAAAAATAGTTCAACCAAGGAGAGCCAAGTAAACAGTTAATGTGAGATTGAAGTTTCAGAAGAGTCTGGCAGGTTTTAGAGTGCTCACGTGACATTGCATAGGATAAAAGACAGGAGTTACAGAAGAAAAACTGTGCAATTGATATTGTAGTAGGAGATCATTAGTGGTTTCTTCCTTTTAATCACGACAGTCTAGTGGTCAATGACCCATAGATAAAGGTGTGTGCATGCCTGTGCAACTGTATGTGCACATGCTTGTGTTCATGTGTATGCACTCACAGCATGAGCTTTTCAGCTCAAAACCTATTATGTAGACTTCTTCTTCTACATGAAATTAATCTTCATCATAGGGCTCTTTGCTTACTTTTTAAATGTTCATTGATACTTTGTGTCCCTTTTGTAAAAATAAAAGAAACACATATACAAAAAATTAGAGGGAGAGAGAGAGAGAGAGAGAGAGAGAGAGAAGAAAATATTCTATTTCTCTTTATTCCTGAGCCTAAACTCTGTAAAATAGGGTAGCTGTTCTTGCTTCTCCCAAGGGAATATACCGAATTGTTTAAATAATATTCACAGTTTCTCAAACTATTCAAGATCCTAGACTTTTTCCAGTTGTATTAATTAGGGTTCTCTAGAGTAACAAAATTTAGAAAATGAAACTCTCTCTCTCTCTCTCTCTCTCTCTCTCTCTCTCTCTCTCTCTCTCTCTCTCAGAATGACTTAGAGGCTGTAATCTAGCTAATCCAAAAATGACTGGCTGTAAACAGAAGGTCTTGGAATCTAGGCTGCATATCTCAACTGGTCTTTAGTCTATGCTGGAATCCCAAAGAAGTAAGCTTCAATACTAGTTAAAGAATGGATGTTCTAGCAAGGCAAATGCAAGCAAGCAAAGGGCAAAAGCTTCCTTTTTCCATATCCTTATATAGGACTTCTGCAGAAGGTATATCCTGGTTTAAAGTTGTGTATTCCCTCCTCAAGATCCAGAGCAAAAGCCCATGCCTTCCTACCTCAAAGGTCTGGACTAGAAGTAGGTTCACCCAAGCAAAAATAATCTCTCAAAGGTGTGCCCTCCATTTGTAGATTGTAGTTCATTCCAGAGGTAGCCAAGCTAACAACCAAGAATAGCCATCATACCAATTAAAAATATGATATATGACATGGTCAAGCGTAAGATGACTGATATTTCACTGCCATTGCTCAAAGTAGTGAGTTACAATTTATGCCAAATAATAAACTCAATAGACTGGGTGGATGGTATGTGAGACATGAGATAGTTGTTAGTATGATCTTGACCTGCTTTGATCAGTTTCTTTCATACACAGGAGGTTAGCCTTCCTGGATGACCCCTGCATATTTCTGTTAAAGTAGTGGGCCTAAACTTTAGTGTTCATACCATGTTTCTCCTCAATCCTGCCAAAACTGGATAACTTGCAGAAAGGTAGGCCTTCAGTTTTGTCTCTCCTTTGATAATATGACCCTATGAGCATTTATCCCACCCTTTACTGAGAAGAAAACCTCAAGGGTTGATATACCTCTGATAGATTTTGGCACTGGAGTGGTAACCCAAATTTGGTACTATAGAAAATGAAAAACAAGTGCCTTGGTCGATGAAAATGGCCTAGGGGGGGAAATATGTAGTAAACCTAAAGAGAAAAACAATGGAAAAAACTGAGAAAGTGGATCACTGATTTTGTATTTCTTCTGGGTCTGTTTAACTCATCTCCCCATTATGAAAGAGTTCTGTGTATTCTTAATAAAAAGGAAAAGAAACATCTATCTCTTAAACTTGAAAACATATTCATTCTTAGCCAAAAGAATTTTATAAATGATTTAGTCTGATGAGCTGGCATGTGGATCCATGGGATAGAATGTCATTAAATGATGACCTCAATTATGTGTGAGGGAATGCTAATTATCCTGATTTCATCATGATATAATATGCAGATGAGTCAAGTGCAATCTTGAGTCCCACAAAGAAATACAATGACATGACAATTTAAAAAGAAAAAATACTCCAATAAGCTCTCAAATTAGAGCAAATTAGAATCGAGGTTTCCAGTATGTAGACCTAGGTCTGAACCGCTGACTTGATTTGAAGATGTAGTCTACAACGGTCTGTGTGGGATATTTCACAAACAATTTTGAGCTTAATTACTTAGCACATCTAACCTGCAGTTTATTCACAAGTAACCTTACCACTGCTGCCTTACAAGTGGTAAGCAACTGCCAACTGCTCACCACCAGAATCATGGTTAGATAATTGCCTTTAGCCATAATGCTAGCTTGTATGCATCAATTAATTGTTACAAGTGAAACTGAATACAATTATTTAGATGGCTTTAAGCAGCTCAAAAAAATTCCATTGTACCATGATAAAGGACATGAGATAAATCTATTGATAATTTTAAAAGGCCTCAATAAAGCTTATAACTATTTTTGACTCTTTTTTGAGTCATAACTATTAATTTTACACTAAGGGGTGTAGACTCTTTTGAATCATCCCTATTACAAACAAAAAACTTTAACAAGGCCTATATAGTTTTGGAATTATGGTAGTTTGATAGATATACAAATACACCTATTTATCTAATTTTGATTCCTGGAAACTAAAATGTGTTAAGATAAGTTAAGCATTCTTATTTATGTCATGTACAGTATATTTCATCAGCTTGCTTTGTTTCCCTGCTACAAGCCTACATGTGGTGGTTTGAATGATAATGGCCTCCATAGTCTTACATATTTTGAATGTTCAGTTCCCAATTAGTAGACTGTTTAGGAAGGATTGGGAGGTGTGGACTTGTTGGAGGAGATGTGTTACTGGGAGTATACTTTGAAGTTTCAAAAGCTCAAGCCAGGTGTTTTCTCTATCTATCTGTCTGTCTGTCTGCCTCCCTCTGTCTCTCTCTGTCTCTATCTTGCAGATAAGATGGAAGCTCTCAGCTACTACTCCAGCACCATGCCTACCTATCTACCACCACACTCTGTACCATGATGGTCATGGACTAATCCTCTGAAACTTTTTTTTTTTTTTTGGTTTTTTCGAGACAGGGTTTCTCTGTGTAGCTTTGTGCCTTTCCTGGAACTCACTTGGTAGCCCAGGCTGGCCTCGAACTCACAGAGATCCGCCTGGCTCTGCCTCCCGAGTGCTGGGATTAAAGGCATGCGCCACCACCGCCTGGCTAATCCTCTGAAACTTTAAGTAAGCCTCCAGTTAAATGCTTTTTAAAAGAAGTTGCCTCGGGCTTGGTGTTTTATCACAGTAATAGAACAGTAACTAAGACACTGGTATTATCCAAAAAAAAAAAAAAACTTTTTTAACAAGGACCATATAATTAGAAAATTATGATAATGGAATGTTGTTTGGTAGATACAGAGATCTCACTACTTACCATAATTTGATTCTTGGAGGCTAAAGTTTGTTTAGATAGATGAAACACTGATATTTGTTTATGTCTTGTACAGTATATCTCATAAGCTCTCTTTGTTTCCCTGCTGCAAGTCTACATGTTATCAATGCCTGAGCAATCTTTCAAACTCACAGGCTAAACAAGTCCCTTTACGGTTTACAGTTTTCCAGTTATCACATCACATTCCTAGGATTTTTCATGGGAATAAAAATCACATTGGTAAATCCTTTCACATGGATGCTAGTCTCCACATTTGAAAGATTCTTCAGTCACATCAAACCTTCTCTGGCTCCCAAGTTTCCTTGTACACTTTTAGGCTGAGGCAATTTGAGTTCTGCTCTTCTCACTGGAACTCCCATCTCCACTCAAGTTCATCATGGTTGGGTAAATAGTTATATGGTTTCTTATGATTCCTGGGCTGACAGGTCTCAACTAGATGCTAAAATGCAGCCTGCTCTAGCTGTAGCAGCCCAGCAACATGGACATCAGCACCTAATTAGATGCTAAGGGTATATATGTTCTTGTTCATTCACCTTGTCTAAGAGAATGCTTACTCGAATTTGGATGAGAAGTGCTGGAGAAAGGCTACAGTCGTGCATATCCCAGGACTGAGCCAGGTTATCACTGCCTTGGACATCTTTCTTTTCTGTGCTTGCCTTCTTTTCATCTTCAATCGTCACAGTGTTGTAAGTGTTACATCTGTCTATAAGGCTGTGGGCATCACAAATGCGTTAATAGTTGGATTATATTTAATCCTACTGGAAAAGTATCAAAAAAGGCAATTTTGATGACTGAAAAACATGTGAAATTAAAAAGAGTGCTTAATATGGTTTACAATTACTTTCAATATTATACAGCAAATGTTGTTGAGTACTGATCCCATACCTAGCACTGTCCCTAACTTTGGACAGGCAGAGATGGATTCAGTCCTATTATTTTCACTGAAATTTGTTTAACTCATTCTTGAATCCATCCCCTGGCTTTCTTGTCACTCTTCCCTAACAATGTCCTAATTCCCTGCTCTGTCTTTGGAAGAATCACATAGTCCCTCATTCTTGGGTTTCACCTATGTTCTTCCCTCCTTCTGCTCATATTCTCTCATTCCTTGCTTAATTAGCCTTCAGAGATAGCTCACAGTACATCATCCATGAGTTTCTACTCCCAAAAGCACCTACCTTGAGCCTTAAGGTTGAAGATGGTACAATATCAAAGATATGATTGTCTTCTATGGACAGAAAGGGAGAAAAGATGTAGTTCCAGGTGCTCCTTACCAAGACTGGCAGCCAGGCATAGATTTCCCTTTTCACAAGGGGACCTGATCATCAAGTCCTGCACTGATATGATTTGCCTGTACTTGAAGCAGCCCCATTTAGCTAATTTAAATTAAGACTCACACAGAGGCAGTGTTCCCCTTAGCTCCTATAAGTTCTTGGAATTTACTTTAATTATAGCAGATAGAATTTCAATCAGCAGTGGTCTGTTGTTGCAACCACTCTGGGTTTTGTGAGGTTGGAGATTTTATCCTACTAATCCCTCTGGAGTACCAAGTAAAGTGCTGGGTTCACAGGAAACCCTCAAAGACACAGTTAATCAGTGAAATTTGAAGACTGGGGAAACCTCTGGCTAGTTACAACACTTACTCAATGTGTGACTCATGCATCTAATCACTTATCTTTTACCCATTTATTTTCAGTTCTCTGAACCACTCTGGGCCTCTGTTTCCTCCGCTGTAAAGTGGGAACAATTATCCCTCCTCTGATTATTGCTCTAGAAATGAATGGCATGATGTAATAAAGATACCTTTCAAACTGAAATGTTCTATAACATGGTGAGAATCAAATGTTGGAAATACATGGATGGATTCTCTCGACATTCTCAGTGATGAATTCTCTAGAGCAGCAACATCTAAGTAGAGGTCACAGATGAGACATTCACCACCCACCCCCTAAAAGTATTATGTGGTAGCTTAGCTTGGGGAGGAAAATGAATTTGTTTTAAGTTAATGAAGTTTTTTAAGTGGAATTATTCCAGAGTATTCCACATGGCAGCGCCATCACACACATCTGAGAGATAAGAAATGAGCAAATTCTCCAAGTTTAATGAACCAGAGGACTCCATTGACCCCCAACTAGCTGATGAAACAATCTTCACGGCCCAACAGCACATTATTTGAAACAGGTTTAGGAAACATTCCACCTTGACCCTTTGTCCTCAATCAATTCAGCACCAAACTCCACCCAACTCAAGGATCATCCTTCCAGGCTTGTAGTTAAAAGGTTTTTCAGAAAACTAATGAAAATCTCAAAAGGGCCAAATATGGTGCATTAGATTATTCTTTTGAAGTACTATAAAGCCACAGCATATTTTAGGACTAGTTTATTTTTCCAGCTGTGAGTGCATATTGATCTGCTAGAGGACCATGGCAGGCATGTATCACTTTTTGTAGCACCTTTGTCCCTGCTTTCTTAACTTAGGGCCATTTAAAGATAGACTCAACCCTGTTGAGTTAATTCCTACTAGGAAACTGTTAGCAATCAATTTGGTTCATTACTATTCACTACAGAATCTCTTAGGGACCTTCCCCTTTCCAATACCTTCTAAACTAGCTGCCTAATCTCTGTACGAACTCTTTGCTTGTGTAATCTGCTCAGTATAAATGAACACTCTTTATAATTCTCTCTTCTTCCTTTTTTCTTACCTTCCTCCTTCTGCCTACTCACAAATGCACAAGCATCTCAGCAATGCTGTGATATATTCTGGAGAGAGAGAGAGAGAGAGAGAGAGAGAGAGAGAGAGAGAGAGAGAAAGAGAGAGAGAGAGCTGAGTTACTCTTTTCCCTTCATAAAACTCAAATGGAGAACTATGTAAACAATGAAGACTGAAATGCAATGTGATCATCTTATAATAGTATAAGATATAATACAAATGTACAAGACATGATGTATGTATGCACGTCTACACAAAGATATTAAGGAGACAAATCTTCTAGGGAAACTGAAAGTAATATCAGAAAAGAGTTCTCCAGAGAGATGCCTAAGAGTCAAATCTTGAATAATGTTACCATAGGGGCAAAGTCAAAGAAGTATCTAGACAAGAGGGAAATCCTGTGTCAAGTCAAATAGGCAGGAAAAGAAAACTATGTTTAAAGATCAAAGCTTGTTAATGGTACATGATGTGTTCCAGATACTGTCCTGTGCCTTTTCCAACGCTCTGAGTAAATTTTTATTAATATGCCCATCACATAACCAACAAAACTGAGCCAGTCAGGTGCTGGAGTAGATATTGGATGTAGACATTGTGTTCACAGGTATAAGCATTCTATCGCTGTTGTATGTCTGTAGTAAGTAGGAGTGGCCTATAGTAGAGTGGGATGAAGGGATAAGGAAGGAGCAATAAGCCCACAAAGGCTCCTTATGTTCTTTCAAGATGTTTGAATATTGCTGGATACTGTTCTTGCTCACTGTAATACTTTTCATTTCAGAAGTTGAAAGGGCTCACATTCTGTAGATTGGGAATTTCCTGGCACAATATCTGCACATATCCTTTACATTGAAGAACTTGATTAAGTATGCCTCTGTAGAGTTTTCCTGCTTGCTCACAGTCAGGACAAATCTCTCTCACCTGCCAGTCCCACAGCCACTCAGACCCGACCAAGTAAACACAGAGACTTATATTGGTTACAAACTGTGTGGCCATGGCAGGCTTCTTGCTAACTGTTCTTACAGCTTAAATTAATCCATTTCCATTAATCTATACCTTGCCACGTGGCTCATGGCTTACCGGCATCTTCACATGCTATTTCTCATCATGGCAGCTGGCAGTGTCTCTCTGACTCAGCCTTCTACTTCCCAGCTTTATTCTCCTCCTTGTCCTGCCTACACTTCCTGCCTAGCCAATGGCCAATCAGTGTTTTATTTATTGACTAATTAGCAACACATTTGCCATATAGAACATCCCACAGCATGCCTCACCCCATATGACATAATGGGACAGTAAAGTCTTTAGTATCTCCAATTTCTCCACCACACCCTCTGCTTTTCCCTTTGCTATATCATATATTTCTAAGAAGAATGATTAACAAAGAACAAATGAGTCCTTAAATTAGAACTAGCATTAGTATCTTGAGAATTTATCATGTGCAGACCATTTTCATATCATGATTGACTCCAGTAAGTATTAGGCTATAAAGTCATATTTTATATATGAGGAAACTGAAGCTTAGAGGGGCTTAGTGCTGTTCAGAGTTGTTATTGCAAAGAAGGAGATAGAACTGAAATTTTGTAGGTTCTAAATCCCTTCATTTTCTGTTCCATCATTGCTGTGTATTTTAAAATACCTTAACGTAGAGGGGACAGACATTTGCTAAAATGGATTCTATATTTGATATGTTTAATCTTTACTTCCTTTCTAAACACTCTATTACCATCCCCCCAAACCAACCCATGATAGAAATTTCGTTTGCTTAGGCAAAGGATCATGGAAGCAAAGGCGGATAATGTTGGTCGAGTTGCTAAGAAACCCAGAACATTTTTAAATATGCTAGGTCACTGTCCTACAGAGAAACTGATAATATGTCACGTCTCCATAGTAACTCACTATGAACAGGATGTGAGTCAAAAATAGAAGAAACTGTAAGAATGATAATCAGTAATAGTTAATCCCGAAGAATGCTGAGTAAGAAGCTATTTGATAGTGGTAAAATACTCACAGAGAATGAGTTTGTAGTCAGAGATGGGAAATAACTCAGCCTCACTGATGAAAGCTGGGAGACCAAGAAAGACGCAAAAACCTCTGACCTGCATGTTCCCCAACTGAGAAATGCAGGTGAGAAGCACCGCTCCCTTTACCATTGAAGGATGTTGTGAGATAGGGCCAAAGGATGCACAGAAAATGTTTTAGGAAACCATGTTAGAGCAGGAGAGATGACTCATTGGTTAAGACAGCAGGCTGCTCTTGCAGAGGAACCAGCACTCACAGCAACTGCCTATAACTTCATCTTCATGGGATTGGTTGGTCTCTTCTGGCCTCTGTGGGCCCCTGCATGGCATATACCCACACAGACATATACGCATAAATAAAAATAAAAACAAAAAGCTGAACTGTTAAAAGTATTTTCATTTAAAAGAAACTATCTTTAAAGGGAAACCACATTTAACATATCAGTGAAAACTAATTTATTTTTTAGTTTCAGCTTACCCTATCCAACAGAATACCCTGTTAGTAAGAGATTGTCATTAAATGTGGCATCAATGGTCTCATGTTAATTGACTATTTGTTGGAAATTTGAACACTGATTTCAGCTACTTTTGCCCTAGTTACGTGATGCTGATCAAGCCACTTGGCCCTTTGGTCCTTGATATTGTTTTCTATAAATTAACAATAATAATATTGACCATTCCATCACATGGTATCCTGTTAAGCTTTGAATCTGAAATACCCCCTCAACTGCAGTCATGTTGTAAAGGGTTGGTTGCCAGCTAATTAGTTTTGGAAAAGGACTGTGAACTAATTAATGGATGAATCTTATATCCAATCATACTCCATATGTGTGATGAAACAAATGTTCCACATTATTTGGCATTTTTTTCTGTGAAGTTATTACAGAACCTGGCTCCAATTTCAAGAGCACATCCAAGCAGATATACCATTCTTAACTGCCAGTGTGACTTTTCTTTCATAAGACAGAACAAGGTTGATCTGCCAGAATAGTGATGTTCTGACTTGGAACTATGTTGCTTAAACTGGATGCAGGACAAGTTTGAGTCTCTGGGCTAACCAGTAGGCTGCTGCCATCCCTTGGGCTTGAAACTATACATACAAACTAGTCATCAGCAATCGTCCACATGTGTGCCAACTGTTATGTCATTTCTGATCGAGTGCACTTAAGGCTGGTTTATATATAGTTACACTCTCAAACACAGAAACAGAAGTGACCACCACCTTTGCAGATTCTTTTCCATATCGTATATGAGACAGACCACAACAATCTTCTTCAAGCACTTTGGAGACCATTGATCTAAAATATCAATGAACCTTCCAGGTGATCTTTCTCTTGCCTCTGATTAATGCCAGTAAAGCTATACACTCTCCAACTCAGCTTTCAGTCATTCTGGGTGAAAGATAAAGATTTCTTGTGTGAAATGGATGATTCTTCAGAGGATATTCTCCCATGCCTGTGAGGGTATAAGAGACACAATAGATGATTTCCATTGAAAGAGGTTGCATATTAATGCATGGATTACAGCTGATAGCATTTGAAGGATGTGCTATTTTACTTGTGTGCTCTAAAATGTTAAAGGTGGATTAAGATGACCAAAACCAAAATTATCATTCAAATTTTCCTGAATAATTTGACTTAGACTTGAGGTATGGGCATCATCAAAGCACAGTGGCCATAGTAGTCGCTGGAAGCCAGTATTTGTGGGCGGCTTACAGGATGCTGCTGCTTTGAGTAATGTTGAAACTGATAATTGGTTCTAAATGATATTAGGAAGTGAATGATGCAAGAGAGTGTATATTACTTCGACATGACAGGCTGCAAAAAAACAGTGTGGTGTTACAAACAATACTACATTCTTTTTATAATGTGAAATATAAGATCTTACTGGGCACCATATTTGCTAATAAAGAATATAGAGAGGAAATTTCTGAATTTAAACATAATGTGGTGGTGGTGGTAAGAGAGCATGAAGAGTACCCTGTGCAATGATTGGAAACTATGTAAATATAGAAACTATGTAAATAACATCTTCTCTACCAATTCTATAGCCTCATTGCTAAAATACAGTGTTTCACATAGCACCTGTAACTTGATGACCTATTTTTCATTTATTTATTTATGTATGTATCCTTTTGCAGTAAGGATATTAAGTAACAGATTTGCTGCGGCATTTTCAAAGTTTCTTGGTTCTGGTCTATCTCCTTCATGCTTCTCCTCTCCCAACTCCTGTCAGAGACCAACTCTGACCTGTCAAAGGGTTCTTGAATGGAGGAGTGAGGAACTGAGAAATAATAGGAATAAATATAGATGGAGATGGAGAAAAAGATAGAGACACAGGATAGCTTCAGAAGGGCCCTGGGTCAATATCCAGTTGCTCTGAGTTTATTCATGACAGGATTTTTATACATCAGCAAGGAGAGGGGCAAAAAACCCACCCCCTTTCAAGAGCAAGGTGTAAAGTATCAAGACGTGTAGACCCTTCAAAACACCTGATAACCACGCCTTTAGCTAAGTCATCCTATTATGCAGCCCTGCTGGGCAAAGCAAGCTCAGACTTTCTGACCACGAGTAAGGCCTTACTAGGGAGCCTCGGTGGGCCCCCACAAACTCACTGCTTTACATTCCTCCCTTCTGCTCTTTCACTCCCAAGGCTCCCCTTTGTACTTTCGTATCACTTACACTCACACTCCATTCCCTTTCCCTTCCTATAAACCCTACTACTCTCTCATGACACCTGGCTAGTTTCCTGGCCTTTGCCCACATTTACTCCCATGTGACTCTGCATATATATATATATATATATATATATATATATATATATATATATATATATATATATATATATTAGAATCTGGGACCAGGATTTGAGAGAGAACATATGCTATCTGTCTTTCTGAGCCCAAGTTGTCTGATTTGGTATAATGTTTTCCACTTCTGTCTATTTTCCTAAAGTTTCCATGATTTCATTTTTCTTTGTGGCTGAACAACTTCCACTGTATTTCTGCACCACATTTTCATTATTGATTCATGAATTAATGGACACGTAGGTTGATTCCATTTCCTTGTTATTGTGAATACAGAAGCAATAAACAGGGATCTCTGTGGTAGGATACAGAGTCCTATGGACGTGTGGTCAAGAGTAGATGGATCATGTGGTAGTTGTTATTTCAGTTATTTTAGAAACCTTGTTTCTGATTTCCATACTGGCCATATCAGTTTACATTCCACCAATAAAAAAATAAGAATTTCATATCAAATTGCACTAGGACCACACCAAAACTATTTACATAGGATGACATGTGTTATAGACTAATAACTGACACTGACTATGCTTTTGCCACATGAATAATGAAAAATTTACTACAACCACCACCATCAATGCTATTAGTAATGGAAGTTATTATTTTAAATATTGAATAATTTTATCGTTATCACTAAAGCATCACGAACTTTCTCCTGGCACATATCTGTTGCTTTATCCCTCTGAGTAAATAAATTTCTTCTTCTTTTTGGTCATTTTTCTTCCTATGCCCGATATTCAAATATCATTTTATATCTATTTGTTATCTTAAGTAACAAGCTTTTTAACAGAGGGGAGATGTAATTCTTTTCAGAAATCCTAGCACTGACCAGAAATCCTGGAGCTGCTCAGTAAATGTTTGATGAGTGAATGAATAATAAATGGATTAATTAATTTATAAATAATAAAGTAATCCAGAAACAGCAATATGATTTTAGTAATATTATCATTTCTTGTCAGAATAATATTTTAGAACAAGATGTGCCAGCAGGCTGAATTGCAAAAGGGTCCTAAGATACATAATTTTATTTCAGCCACAATGGAATATCACATACCTCACATTATTGTTCTGTGAGTCTTTTAACCTCTTCATCACCATCAGAATCAGTCCTTCTGAGTCAGCATCTCTGGGAAAGGGAGAGAGAGAGAGAGAGAGAGAGAGAGAGAGAGAGAGAGAGAGAGAGAGAGAATGTAAGTGCTTAGAAAACTTGCCAGGAAAGTCACTACAGTTAATAATGATTTCCTACATATATTAAAATATCTAGAAAGCAGGGTTTCAAATGTTCTCATTACAAAAAAATAATAACTTTGTGCAGAAATGGTTAGACAATTTATTCTGACTTTACCATTGTATAATATACCTGTACTGAATTTTCATCTTGCACTGGATATATATTTAAAATTATATTATGTCAGTATAAAAATAAAATTCATAACAATTTCAGTTGGTTCCTTATTATTCTGGTATTTGACTCCCATTTCTGTGAATGATTATTTTAATCATGAAATTTTTTTTCAAGTTTCAAAACACATTAATTCCCAAATGTTTCATTTGAAAGAAAGTAAGACTCAATACTGAGAGCCTCCATGAGTAACAGATTGCTGCATATCTCTCTATAAATCATCAGTCATGAAGTGTGATGGATGCCTCATGATACACAACATTCAATGCTGAACTCATTCAGTCTTGAAATTGACCTACATCACACACACACACACACACACACACACACACACACACACACACTTGTGTTTTTGATCATTGAGTTTCATAGTATTAGTCCTTAGTGAACTTTTTGGGAAAGAAAAAGTCTGACTGCTATTAATCTTTAAATGTACTGGCTAAAAAATAATTCAACTTAGTAGGAGGTAGAATTAGAGTATTATGGTATTTCTTCTATCTAAATCCCTCCTTGTAGACCCATTATGTTTTGCTCATGAGAGGAAAAAGTATAAGTGAGACAACATACTATTTTTGTTGGGCTTTTTTAATTTAGTAAACATTTCTTGATCATGTATACATACCAGATACTGGCTTTTGTGTGAATATTGACATGATGATAAACTGTTTTTATACACACTTCAATTTATGGTGAAACCCCAAAGCATTTAAATGGTCACAGGTATGAATTTGTAATACCTAACAAACAATAGTAACCTCTATTATTATAAAGAGTTATCTTCTATCTCTTTGTTCTCAAAGATGCAATGATTTTAATTCTTTCTGCTGCTTCTTTTTTTCTTCTTCTTCTTCCCCTTACAGATCCAGGAGTCCAATCTAACTGAGGATGGAAGACATTGGAGGAGACAAGAATGAGAATCCACATTCCCAGAGTCTGCTTTCAACAAGCTTAAACAGTACATGGACATTTATTTATACAATGTACATTACACCACTTTTTTTATTTTGATTGCTCCTATACCTAAAACAAATGACTGTCCATGGGTAATCAGGGTATACTCCTGAATATATACCTATACAAATCTATAATGAAATGAGAAAATAAATCCACTTCTATAGTTACAAAGCTGGTTTCTTTCCACACTACAAATATTCCTCATCTTATTTTTGTCCTTATCCATTCTAGATTCTCTAGATGTCTTCCTAATTGGTCTCTCAGTAAAACTCTATTCCCATTACTATTACAACAGTCATCTCAATTAATCACTAACACATAGCATGCATGAAAATCACTAGCATAGTCATTAGCTACATATTAAAAAGTTGTGATTTTCCCATTAGTAAAATTATCTTTAATCATGTATTAACTCAATGTGTATCTTTTTCTGGAGGAGAAGGAACTGAAAAGACACTCATACACATGCCAGGTGCCTTTTCAATGCGCTACCCCAGTTTCTTACCTTCATAATCAATTCTGCCATCAGTTATATCCTAAACAGAAGGGACTTAAGAACATTAATTGAACTGAGACACACACTTCAGTTTAGTCAACACATGGATACATTGATAAATGGCCTATAAGAAAGATCTTCTTAGCTCTTATTTGAACTTCTTTTAATGAGATGCCACTTTGGAGGCTGAGCTCTATGGATATGGTCTATAAGCACCACCCACTTTTGTTGAGTTTCTATGATGAAGCCCTGCAGATATCAATATCTAATCTTCATAACAACCTTGTAAGTGCAGGAGAAACTTCAGGCTGAAGTCACATATTCTGTATCATTTTGTTAATATCTAAAGACAGAGACTTGAATTTTTATACATATTCAATATTTATGCAAGAAATGCCAGGTTAGATATGGAGAGCTGTTCCCAACAGCTCTAATTCTCAGCTGCTAAGAGGTACATTACCACAGATTTGTTCAAAAAGTAAAAGCTGTTTGGGCATGTAGCATACACCTGTGACACACCAAGAAAACATGACAGAAAAAAGCATCCATCCTGCTCACCTTTAGGGAGCTTGTTGTCTATTAAAATGAAGACGAGACCCAAGAAACAGGATTATACAGTCTATCATTATTACAATCAATGATTACAGCATTGTTACTGTTGTTTGTAGATGCTGAGGGAGAAAACTGCTCTGTCATTTACCTGGGCCAAGGGAGCAGCCATTTTTCTCTCCTCTCACATCCTGATCACTCCAACAAAGAATTTAGTGATCATGACTATTGGCTAAGAGTCTGAAATGTCCTGAATGAAAGAAGCACTATTTGACTACAGGTCCTAGTTATATACACCTCATGAGATATTTGGGGGTACTAGAAACCAGGCACAGCATTTAGATGATCTGTGCTAGGTCTGAGTGGAACATTGTTGTTTCTTTTGTTGAGTATAGCTTTGCAGTCAAGCCTCTGTGTATTGAAAGTTACATTTTCAAATTTTGTGGGCAGTTAAAGCTCCTGGAGGAATATATAAAAAGAACATCTAGAGATGTTTACTGAACTGTATTCCCATATGAAAAGCAATTTGTGTTGAGTTTAAGAGGAGAGCTTTAAAACCAAGGAATTATGAGTTTGAATCATGATTCCACCACTTTTCAGTGTTATATTCAGAAAACTCTGCCAAAGCTTTGTTTTCCAGCTTCATAATCTGAAAATAGACTGGTGTTTAACTTGATGGGCTGTTGTGAAAACGAAAGAAGGCAAGGCATACAATGTATTTTGAATGCTGACAAACATAGTGTTTTTCCTAAAGATTTTGGTAACAGGAGAGGTCTTACATTAGAGACTAGACTAAATATGTTATAATCATATACTTTACTATACTATTTGTGGTAGGGTAACATTGTAAACCAATTCTGACAAAGTTAAGTCAGGATGAATCCTCAATACCTGGGGGTCCCATTGCATTTCTGTTCCTCCAGAAGTGAACCTAGTCATTTTCTTACAAAACTTTATGCATTAGATGTATCTACATGTATTCTCTCATCCTCGACTATCTTCCAGACTTACAGGTATTGGCTCTGCATTAGGTTTCCATGTCCACAGGTCCTATGCAAGTCTAGGTAGATGGATGGCCTAGGTAGACCACTTTTATGCTCAATCTCTACCTGTTTCTGGCTCTTATCATCTCTTCCACTTAGATGAAAAGTCACACATGATTTCCAGCAACCTAATTCCCCATCAGAATCCAAAGGACTCAGAGGTGTGTCAAATTAACATCTGTGCTATATCCTTTGGCAGAGCAGGAGAAAGAAGAAAACATGCAGTCAATGTCCTCTGTTTCCTCCTGTGGTTACTGTTTCAGTGATACATCAGTCAACATGACCTTGTTTGCCCACCCCCAAAACACACATGGCCAACTCATGTATTGTCAAGGTCTCCTTCAGGTCTCTTCACGACTTACCATAAACCAGGAGCATTTGACAAACACAGTATTCTGCAGTATTTCCTATCTTTCTCTGATTCAGCTCACTTTTCTCTCCTTCTTGCCACCCTTGTATTGAATTTCCTAAGTAAAGCACACCACTTAACCTCGGCTGCAGGCTCTGTTCTAGAAGATATTACCTAAGGCTTTGGTAACAAGAGAGGTCTTACAGGGCAGACTAGATTTGGGAATTGTATTTTCCACTGATCCGAAGGCAATAAAAACTCCATTTCTGGTGGTAAGTGGAGCTCATGACATGACAGAAGCTTTCTTCCTACAGCTAATGGGATCGGAACAAGACTGAACAACTGTGATACTTAATAGATTTGGCAGTAATGAAAATAAAAATTGTAGGCTAATTCTCACACACTCTTGTGTACACACATATACACACACACACAGCAAGAATCTAGTGATGTTAATTGCTATTAAAGCTTTATCCAGAAGCCAGGAACATGTGATAAATACAAAGATTTTTCAACCCAGTATCTGGAGGTCACACTATACAGCATCATAGACTGTAGTGGTAGAACTGTAGAGTAAATGAACAGTCTCAACAAATTGCATGTGCAAAAAGTAGGGACCTGGTGGGAAAAGAGTAGACTCTCCAAACAGAGCAGTCTAGGACAGGGTATGGAATTAGCATGGGACAAGAATATGTATGTTAACCAGCTGAGAATCATGAACCTTCTAGTCCTCAGAAGCCTTCTCAAGGCAGGAGTGATTTTACTCTTTTCCAAGGGAGAAAATTTTCTTTTACTTGAAGACCATGCAACTGATTCCCTTGAATCTGGTGTTTTGAGGCTGGGTTTCTTTGCCCTCAGCCTAATAACAGTTTCACCTTATAGAGTCCTATCATGGAAAGACTACACACTAAAGACTTGCAAGATCAAGTTGATATTCCCTGGCATAACCAAAGGAAGATATGAGAGAATTAATCTGGAAAGTGTTTATCTGTATGAGGAAAACAGGACACTGACTAAGAGATAATTTGTTGGCAAGGGGGATGTCACCCAATTGATGCATTTAATTACATGAAAATTGTCCAAACTGTGTACTGGAACGGGTCACTCTCCAAAGTCAGTTCTTGAAAACAACTTACAGTACAACAAAGTAAAGATGCCAGAACTTTTGGAGCCTAATATAAAATAAGTATATTCATTCATATGATTTTGCTATTACCCTACAACAACACATGTGCCACCCCTGTGGCCAGGAGTATCCCTATAGTGAATTTCCATATCTCTATGTCTTTAGCCAGGTTGCTATTGTTGCCAGAGCCAACATTAGAAGAAACCACGCAGAAACACCAGGCAAAGAGAGGTAGCACATTTGTATAACAATTGGTCTGTACCCTTTGAGGTTACAGGCCAATTTTCAAGACTAATCTATCATCCACATTCTAGAAATTATATAATCACATTACCACAAACCACTGGCTCACAACATGGCATGATATTTCTTCCACCTCCCACATTGCACTGAGGCCAATAGTGAGGGAGGTGCCCAATCTTGGTAGAGAAATACAATTCCTGCTCCAGAATGCAATAGGTTAAGCACTGCAAGAACCACAAGTGACTGACAAGTCTGAAAGGGGTCAGAGGAAATGCACCTACCACCAGAGAATGCATTAAGTTATGAGAGATAGTTACAACTCAATAGTTATACTCTAAGAAGCAGACACAAGTTTGCTAGGTTGACTCTTTAATCCTTGGGCACAGATGACTGGTATCAAACACATGAAGAGGTGCCATGAAGGCAAAAAGTGATGGAAGAAATGGGGATGCTACTGTGGAATTACTATATGCAACCACACAACTTCATTCCTCAGGGATTCCTAGGGATGTTCCATTTTCAAAGCAGTAAGAAATGTCCTGGTGAGAAAATAAGGAACAATTTATAAGGTCAGCCAAAGTTTCCCTTAGTGGGCTAATTAAAAGCTAGAGCTAAGCTCCAACAGAAGACTACTGGCTTGTTCTTTGGTGATTCTTGGCACAGATGAGCTAGACACTAAGCAGATATTCAACAAGTTCTGCCATTGTAACACTGTAAAGCCAGCCATTTGAAAATATCTTAGATATAGCATTGGATTTGTATGGGCTTCAAGATCTGCATTTCCTTTATGTAAAGTTCTCCCCTCCATCTCTCTCTCTCTCTCTCTCTCTCTCTCTCTCTCTCTCTCTCTCTCTCTCTCTCACACACACACACACACACACACACACACACACACACACACACACACTTGTAAATTATTCACAATACAATTTAATTTCCAGAATATTTTGACTAAAATAATGCCCCTAAAGGAACTCAGATTTGTTTGTCTTTGAAACACTCCAAGTTTTTTTCCCTTCTCTTGGCTCATTATAGGAGAGAAAAATGAAATTTCTGAGCTATTTTTTCCATTAAAAGCAAAAGGAAGAGGTCAATGGAGTTCTTTAGATTTTCTTCTTTGAAGGGCATGAAAGTTTCCAAATCAGAGTCAAGTCATTTTAAGCTATGAAATGTTAGTGTGTTGAAGATACCCAGGTGCTTCTGTATTCCTCTGATAAAACTGCTTCCCACTTGTTTTCTATTTATAAAGACCTCCTCCATTCCCTCACCAAATGGTTGAATTTCAACTCATCTCAATACCTGAAAGGCAGGCTGCTTTTTCAGACACAGGGAAAGAGACTCTTGGAGCATTGAAATGAGCTGCTCACCCGGCAGAAGAGAACTTGGGACTGCTGCTATCCTGATGTCCAAGTTGATTGAGACTTCTCAGGGCAGAGCCTCTGAGCTCCACACCAGAGCACACTCTATGGCAGCATGGTCTTGTTATACATAAAGCATTCTGTAACTCTTCAGCTACTTCACTATGTGACTAAGACACATTCTAAGCAACTGAAGCCATTGTGATGTCTTAAATGAATTAACTTTTGGTGATGGCATCCTGGGGGTCAACCACTGTTGTTAAGGCTTTATTCACTTGACCTTCACTAGTAACTAACCATTGCTTCTGGTTTCTAGATGAGAAAAGAGAGGCACACTGTGATGGAATTACTTCTTCAAGGTTATATGGTTTGTCTGGAGTAGAGCCATGTTTTGAACCAGCAGCCAGACTGGAGTCAATATGAAACATCAGAGCTTCATGTACCAAGATGACAGCAAGAGAGTCCACAGAGGCAGGTCCCAGAGTGGGTTCTTAAGCTGGAGAGATATTTTCTTATAATTCCTAATCTACCCTCAAATAACTAACATTTATGTCCTAATGTCCTACCCTCTCTCAACTATTCATTTCCTCAGCCTTCATTATCACTTGACATCTTTATGCCTGTCCGTGATAGTCAAGATACTGATTGAATAAATGGCATACTTCAGCTTTCCCTAGCTCCACTCTGATGTTATTGTTAACTGTTGGATTTACACTGCTTGGCAATGTAGTTCACACCTAGTGATAGCTTTCTGTTGTATAGCAAAATGGTTGGTCCCAAACTCTCTTTAAAATCAAGATAAGAATGTAGAACAAAAACTGTTCACCTTGGAATGAAACAAATGTTAATCCTCTTGAGTTTTTCTTAACAACAAAGGGGCACCTTGTTTTTTATTTTTTGGTTTTTTTTTGGGGGGGTTGCTCAAATTTTCAATTTTTCATCATTTCAATACTATATATCTGGAACTTTAGTTGCAGACAGCTGAGGATTGAGTCATTGATTCTAAAAATCATCATTTTTACTTAATTTCTAAAACAGGTTTAGTATTTTGAATCACTTCTGAAACACATATCCCAGCACTTTTTTTTTTATAGAAATACCTTAAGGAAGTTTCTGGAAAATATTATCTGAGAGTTCACCATTGTGTAAGTACATTCCTGGAAATATCATGACCCTGTTGAAAATCTCTGTTCTGTTATAACCCGGCTCTAAATCTTGGGATGATAGATATATGGAACAAAGAATCAATGCAGCAATTATTTTCATACACCATCTACAATGTTACTCTAGTCAGAACTTTTCCTACATGAGCCTAGACCCTGACATCATGGAGCTTTCAGGCAAGTGCAGAGATAGCAACAATAATCAAGGACGCTACTGAAAGCCAGTAAAAGTGCATCCCATCACTGACAGAAACAACACAGTGTATCTGTGTCGCCCTCTGAAATGTCCAAGTATTGCTGCACTAGCAAATAAGTACAGATTCAGGGCAGGCATTCTCTATATTGCTTTACAGAAGAGAAAACTATGAATGACAGAGGTCCAAACACTTGTTTTAAGCTCTCAGAATTGGTCAGTAGAAGAGCCATAGTAAGAACCAAGAGAAAAAGAAAATAATCCAAAGATGAAGAATTAAATTATTTCTTTGGTATACAAGTAAAATAGGGTCTTGGATTCCTGGTTATATCATTTTAAAATTCTAGAATTCGTGTAGACATGCTAGCTCACATTTTCAAAGAGAATCCACATTACCCTCTTGACTCCATTACCACAGTTGCATTATATGAACTAGCTTAAGCCTGGCCAGTGTGTGTGTGTGTGTGTGTGTGTGTGTGTGTGTGTGTGTGTGTGTGTGTGTGTGTGTGTAGACAGAAAAGGCCAAAGCCAGCACAATCACCATGAATTTCAGAGAGCACTAAAAGATGTTGGATAAAAGATCTCTTTCTTGGTGGACATATAAAACTATGTCAATAATTTTCAAACAAGAAACAAAAAATTCACACAGATTAAAATCAACCTCAAAAGGGTAAGGCCAAGGAGACAGGAAAGATATCTCTTAGGATATTTCCTCATTCTCTGTATAGAAAACTATGCTTGAAACTAAAATTAACAATGGACCTTTTTTTTTAAAAGCTATATCAGAAAACACATTTTCTCTAGTTTATGAACCAACTTATGTCAGGTTCCACATCTTGCCACGAAAGTTGACATACAATTAGCAGGCTAGTATTTATTGTGTTATGTTAGAAGGTAAGAAGATAATCATCTTGGAATAAGAGAGGAGCTACATTTAGAGATGCAATCTGTAAGCATTACACCTCTGAGAAGAAAGGTGTTCTGGCAGTTGGGAGCCAAGGAATACCACAAAGTCACACCACACAACAAACCTCACACAAGAGACTTATTGGGGGAAGACACAAGATGAAAAGGTGGCTGCCTCTGTTCTGGAAAGAAGCATCAGAGAACTGAGCAGAAGGCAGGCTTTGTATGTGATATCTTGGGGGCAGAGGGTAGCCTGGGATTGGCGGGATTCTGTGACTTGATCTTAGGCTTTTTTTTTCTGTAAGATAGGGCCTGGCCACTGCCCAACTCAAGGGACTGGAAACTGCCCCAAGGGCCATTAGAGAAATCTGGGGGGGCATGGGCTTACATAATCACCTAGTGAGATTGATTCCTTCTTTGCCATTTTTTCCTTCAACATCTGCTTCAGTATGTATACTGGTGGTTCTCTGGACAGTGTTGGTAGTGGCATGAAGTAGAAGTGGTCATGGCTTGGGATGCCATGATATGGAGACATAAAACAGTTTTTCTAAAGGTCTTTCTCTCTGAGTCAGACTTGGTCTGCATGACACTGGACTCTGGCATGTCACAGACAGTTCCATATGGACCACAGAATCTCAATCAGACACACCAGCTCTATTTCCTGTGTCTTTAATACTGAATAGAAAGGACTATTTCCTAAAAGCTAAAGAAATATCCCTGGAGTGCCACTTGGAGTAGTTCATTAAAGAGAAATACACACTTTAATAATTGAACATTATTAAAAATCTGTCCTTCCTGTGTCAGCAAGGTTAAAAAGCAAAGCTAATTATGTGCTGCAAGGAAAGTACTTCTAAGTGGCTTTGACTCAGATTTTCTTGTAAATTAAACCCAAATACGTTATTCAAGTAAAGCAGCTATGTTGCTGGAACACACATTATTTTCTCAGCCATTGCCATCTCAGCCATCACTCCTCCTCCATGTCCTCAGGGGAGAACATGGCTTTCTATACTATAAGATGCTATAATGCAAAGTCTAAGCTTTAAAACTCTTCCCAGAGGGAGCCACATGGGTACTGCAGAAATGGCAGGAGCATAAACAGATATAAACGCATTAGCACATCTTATCTCAGATGAATAATCACCAGAGTGTTGCTCAGCTTCTTTCTTCCTCATATGTTAGAAATTCTATGATGTCTGACACCAATTCTAGTTCTGTCCGCACTTGACAGCCCCAGTGTCTACTTCAGTGCATGGCACAAGGATCTATCTATCTATCTATCTATCTATCTATCTATCTATCTATCTATCTATCTATCTATCTATTTGTGAGGTATGAGGGACATCTATTTATTTATTTATTTAAATATTCACATATTTATTTATGAGGTATGTGTGGAAATTCATGCATGACATGGGACATTCATTATTTATTTGTTTGTGGGAGGTGTCATTCCTATATCATGGTGCACATGTGGAGGACAGAGGATAATTTGTAGAAGTTGTTTCTCTCCTACCATGTGGAACCTGGGACTGAAACTCAGGTCATCAGACTTGAAAGCAAATACTTTTAGCCATTGAGCCATCTCATTAGCCTCAACACAGTGTATCTAAAAGCATGCTTTAACTGAGAACAATCACTGTCAATGTATCTGTGATCCTTCAGGTATAGAATATATGAATTTCATATAATACACACATACACACACACACACACACACACACACACACACACACACACCATACATAATGGATTGGATGACATAGTTATGAAAGCTAAGAAATGTCAATATCAGCTTTCAGCACCTTGGGGACCAGGAGATCTAATGGTATAACCTCAGATTGAAATTGAAAGCCTGAGAATCATGAAGAATTATGGTGGAAATTTCAGTCAAAATCCAGTGTCTCACAGTTTTTTATTTTGTTTTTAAAAATCAGTTCACTTAATTTAGAATCACCTGGCACAATATCTCTTGCATGTGTAGGAGAGTGCTTCCAGAGAGCTTCAGTTGCATGGAGATAGTTGTCATCAATGTAGGTGATAGCAACCTGTTAGTTAGGGTCGCAGATTGAATAGAAACGGTAAAAGTATGAATCCATCTGAGCACCTGCATTCATCTCTGGACTTCATGACTGTAGAAGCAATGTGACAAATGGCCTCACACTCCTGTTACCATGCCTTCCTCAGCATGATGCACTGCATCCTGCCTCAACACATGAGCCAAAATAATCCATTCCTTCCTTAAGTTGCTCTTGTTAAGAATTTTGTCAGAGCAACAAGAATAGTAACTACTACAGGAAAATGGTACCAAGAAGTGGGACCATTGTAGTGACTGTATGACTACATACTTTATTGATCTTTGGAACTGGTTTGCAGGAGGAATTTGGAAGGGTTTAGAATTGGCCTAAAAGGGGTGAGTGCTGTAATTAAAGCTTAATGGTCGATACTGAGGGGTCGGGGAGCACAAGTCTCAGTTGACAAGGTTTCAGGAGGAAATGAACCCTATTGGGAATTGCGTGGAAATCTATTAATGTTGCATTCTGGCAAAGAAACTGGATACATTCTGCCCATGTCCTGAAAACTACAGTCAGGCTGAATTCAAATGTCACAGACTAATTTATTTAGTAGAGTAAATTTCAAAACAGTACAACATTCATATTGTGTCATGGTTACTGCTCAAGGGTCTTAAATTTATAGCGAAAGGTAAGCAAGTAAAAAGGAATTCCACTGAAGATGCACAGTTTGTTGATGAAAGGATGGTTAGCAAAAAGTTGTAGAAAATGAAGGTATACACAGAGAGTCTTTAATTGTTGAACATATTAGTAAATTGAGGTGAAACATCGTACTTTGCACTGAGATAATATGAACGGTATATTGAGGACAAGACCTCACCCAAGATTCCAACCTGTAAAAGAAAAAAATTATTTCAGCTGAGAAAAACTCAACTGAGAACAACTCTGAAGGGTCTTCTCCCATTGAAGATAATTACCTGGGAAAGTGTCTTCCCAGGCTTAGCTGCCAAAACACAAAGAGGCCACTGTGTAGACTGGGGCTAAGTTATATCTCCAGATAACAGCTGAACATGGCAGCATCATCCACATGGGTCTGATTCGTTGGCATGGAAAATTGAGGAGTCCCAGGTCATAGAGGCTTACACCTAGATTCCAGAAAGCCACAAGACAGGAAATGTGTGACAAGATCAGATTCTTTGTAAGGGAGATCTGAGAGGTCACTAACTGCAGTCTAAGTTATAATGAATTGCTAGGACGGGGAACATATCAGGACTATAGGACATCTTCCAAAAAATATGAATATAATAAACTGGAGCTGGACTATTGGCAGGCTACATTGCTATAGATGTCATAATGGAAATAATGGAACTATTCAGTGCTGTTGGAGCCCAGAGGATGCAATGAGGAACATAAGATGCTGTACATGAAGCGGTGTGATTTAATGTGTGCTTAGGGATTTTGATCTGGTCTTTTCTTTCCATGGCTTCATTCCTCCAATTTAGAATTGGAAAGCATATTTTGTGTCATTATATACCAGAAATGGATATCTTGTTTGTATTAATTTTGGATTGTTTTCTTTTTTAATTTTACAGGGACTCACAGTTAAGAAATTGCCTTATATCTCAAAAGAAGATTTGGTAATTTGGACATTGGACTTCTGAATATTGTTTGACTTGCTAACACTTTGGAGACTAAGAGCTAGAGGAAATGAATATTGTGTTATGAGATGAATATTAGACTGTAGGAGCAAGGGGAATGGCATTATAAATTAAAGTGATGCATCTGGATGTCAATCTGACAAGGAATTAATCTCCAGTATCAACTTGAGTAGGAAATAGATTTTCTAATCCCAATAAGGCCTGTAACAATCTGTTGAAATCTGAATTATTGTGTTCAAATGGGGGTATTTGTAAAGTTAATAAAATTAATCCAGACTAGGGAAAGATAGAAAGACATTTGCTATTTTTTCAGTGGGAGAACTTCTAAAGCTACAAGGACGGTTGTAGCCCAGACAGAAGGAGTCCTCATAGGGAATATATTTATTTCTTTCTTTATTTAGTTATCCATTCTTATTTTTAATTCTTTGGGAATTTCATAAATATAAAATGTATTTTTAGACATCTCACACACACGTATTTTCTCCTACCAACTTTAACACATCATTTTTTAAGCACACACAGAGAATATAACTAATGCATGCTAACAATATATGGGTGTGGTGTCATTCACTGGATCATGGGTCACCTACCTGGCCATATTTCTGGAAAAAAAAATGAGACTTTTCCTCCCCCATTAGACATCAGCTACTCAGTCTTAAGCTAGGGGTGTGAACTAACTATTAGAAAGGAAGAGAAATGTCAAACTTGTAAGCTTTGACAAGGGAGGTGATGCTGATAATTTGTATTTGCATGGTGCAGAACTATACTTACCACACAAATAGTGCTAGAAAGATAATTATTTTGGAATAAATTAATAAGTAGAAAAGTCTACCCAAGCAAGTAAAGAAGCATGATCAAGCAAAGGACTTTGTTTTGTTTTAACATCATTAGGAAAAGAGACTGTCCTTTCTAATTTATTGTGTCTAGGCTTTCAGAAGAAATGTGAGGAAATACTTTAATTAGCTACCAAAATTCCTACCTGCCTTTACCATCCAAAGTTCTACAAATTTTAGTCATTTCTTGAGACTATCTTAAAATACAGATCTTCACTACCCTTTGAGATGAACATATTTTCCACAAACCCAGCACCCAGTAATTTTTGCCAAGCATCATATTTTCTGAAGTTCATACTGGGAGGTCATTTCTGGGTGCCAGGCTCCTGTGTGAGAGCTCTGAGACATTATCCTGCTAAAATCCCCTCAAGGATCCTAAATAGGAGGTATTTTATTCTTCATTTTACAAATTAGAAACTGGGGTTCTGGGCATTAAGTAATTTTTACAAACACCACACAATAACCAACACAGATATGTTTAAACAAATACCCTTTTGATTGTAAAACTGCCACACTACAAAGTCAAGAGGTCAGCAAACATCAAGCATCCATGGACCTCACCTCACAGAAAATACTATTAGTTTAATGAACTAAACTTCCTTTTATGTCTCATAAAGAAGTGCTTATTCAGCTAATTGTGTAAATGAAATATTCTGAGCTAGGTGTCTTAACTCTGATTATTTTGCTCCTAAAAGGTCATTATGCCTTAAAGTTCTATTAGTAGTTTTATATGTGTGTGTATGTATATGTGTACGTGCATACATACATATGTATGTCTACTAAATGCTATCACTACTGGTTTGTGTTTGAAGATATCAGAGACATTAGGAGAAGATGAGTGTAGCAAAACTATTTTAAGAGTAATTTAGAATTATTCTCTTACTCCCTCCTATGTTTGAGCCTGTAGCTACTGATCTTCTGAACTACAGAAGAGAGAAGACACAGGATCCACCAGGCAGTGCTTCTGTGCTTTGGGAAAATCACTTCATATTTCTGGAATCAATTTCCTCATCTCCTACAAAGTGATTCTTAAAGAATAAATAGTACTCAAGAATCCATCTGGCTCCCACCAACTAGAACTCAGATTCGCAGGAATGTACCTCCAAGCTTATTGCTCTGAGACTCAGAACTGAACAGCTACAATGAACTGCTGAACCCATCTAGTAACAGAAGATACCAGACACCTACCACAAGTTGTTTCTCTTCATCTCTATTAAGAAAAGAAGAGAAGTGGAGATGGGCACTCTGCTGTGTTCCTCAGTTCACCTGACTCCGAGACTGTTGAAAAAGCAAAGTAATTTACCAGAATGATAACACAATGTTCACACTTGACAGCTTAGTGCTTATAAAGAACTGCAGGACCAAAGCCAAAAAAGCTGAAGTTAATTTCTTCAGACACAGAAGATAGACAGACTGCTTTTGAGTCCCCTTACATATCAATAAAGAATAGAAGCTCTGGGGATAAACACATTGCAAAAACCATAGCCTATGTATGGAACCAGTACCTCTGTCAGAATCTCAGATCAGGTTTTGGAGCTACTACTGAATGTCAGTTGTTACAGAGCTTGGGAGAGTCCATTTGGAATCTGTTCCTTCCTAGCTCTGTAGTCATAGATAGGATTGCATATTTAGATGATGGGCACTACCTAATGAGCACAGCTCGAATGTCATACCACAGACCTGAATATCTGAGAGATACACCAAATTGGGTATGTTCTAACTGAACTGCAGCATGGCCATATCTATCTCAAATGTACACTGGAGAACAGTTCCATGAGAGGCTTGTCTTACATATTGTTGAACTAGTTGCCCAAGTTCACCCTTGTTTTGGCTACTGCATGATATTGGGTATGACCTAAGTAAGAAACCATTTCTTGTAATGAATCCTTAAATTCATTTTTTTTTAAAGTGTGTAAAAATGGAAGAAAAAAAAGAGCAGAAAAAAACAGATGTGAGAAGAAGAAATGATAGAAGGCAACTGAGAAAGCCAGGGTGCAGTGACTAGAAAGATGAAGGGAAACTGTACCCCCTGGTAACTCATTTCCATGCATTTAAACTCTAGATCCTGAAAACAGAGTCTGAGTGCCCTGAGACAAATTTGTTTCTATTTCTGGCAACACATTTACAAATTAGAAAATTATAAATGCATATCTCCACCTTAGAGGGCTAGTGCAAATGAGGTAACAGTACAACATCATCCAGTGCTCATCTCCCCCTCCCATTAGCCTGTGTGAAAACAGGTTTGTGGCTCACTGGGGAAATGCAAGCTGTGACAAGAAACCCACCTCCACTGAAAGCCAGATGATGAGGCTAGAAAATGACAGATTCCTCTTGAGATCAGGAAGGACTCTGCAGATAAGAATGGCTTCTTGAAAGAATATAAACTTGGTAAGAGCATGTTACAATAGCAATGGTTAGCCAGCAGGAAAACGTACTATTTTCAAAATTATAGAGATAACTGAGAGTTATTTTAGAAAATTAAAAATGAAAAAATTAAAAATCAGCAAAAATTCAACCATTGTGACAAAATTAGATTTCTGTGGTACACAAATGCAAAATAAGTTTCTCACCCAATCAGTTCTTTCCAGCACAGAATGGAAGCTGAGATTATATCTACCTCGCGTGCCTACCCACTGTTAAATCCTGAGAAGTATAGATGGATTAGTCAAGGTTCTCAAGGAACAGAACTGATAGAATGAATATGCATATTAAAGGGTGTTTGTTAGATTAGCTTGCCTGATACTGCCCAACAACAATTATCTGCATACTAGAGAGACTAGAGAGGCCAAATACCTGGTAGCTGCATGGTTGACAAAGCTAGATCCCTCAGTTTCCCAACCAGGAGGATTCCTGGAGAGCCACCGGTCTTCAGGCCACATTACAAGCCCGGTGAAGATGGGTTCTGATACCAGTGAAGAAAGGCAGCAGCAGCAGCAGCAGTAGCAGCAGCAGTAGCAGCAGCAGCAGCAGCAGCAGCAGCAGCAGCAATAGCAGTGGGAGAAACAAAGTAAGTGAGATTTCCAGAGAGCTACTAAGGCAGTGACAGAAAAAGAAAAGCTCTCCCTTGGACCTTCTTTTATCTGGGCTGCCACCTGAGGGTGCCACCCACATTTCGGGTAGATCTTACTACTTCAAATAGGCTGATAATTTAAAATCTGGTAGCTTAACTATTGGTTCCAGATCTGGTCAAGTGGACAACCAACACTGACCACCATAGAGATGAAATACACACATAGAATCATTGCCACACTTGGCAGAGATGCACACTGAGTGACAGACTGTGTACTACTATGTTGTGTACTGAGTTTTTCAGAAAAAGACTTTATTGTATAATCTACCCAGTAATTTTATTATATATAAAAACTGGACAATGCTTGAACTAGGGTACTTCTAGTTGAAAGAAATAAAATATGAATACATCATCTTGTATTCCACAATTCAAAACAATGTCCCCACAGGACTCAGGGTTTCCTGCCTGTGTTTTATAGTTAGTCCTATTGAAATCTGTCTGATGTTTCCCCACTGGTTAAATAAAAACAATGGAGGTGGATGAGAAAGGCCACAGAGTAGAAGTCTGTCGTCATCATACCATGCCATGATATCATGAGTATATATTGTCAATGATTTATCACTATTGATGCTACTGCTGATTTCAGGCAGTGTTTCATCAGATTTGTGGGGATAATTTGTTATACTTTTCTTTTAGCATCTGTGCATCAGAAGTGATATCTTTCACTTCTAACATTAGTAATTTGTGTTTTTCTTGTTTGTCCTGCCTAGGACATCATCAATACTAGATTTCTCTTCAAGTAACAATGTTTTAGTTCGTTTTTTCTACTATTTTCATTAAAACTGATTTTAATAATATAATATTATTAATTCTTTGATGATTTCATTCAATGTATTTTAATCATATTCGTACCCAACTTTTCCCCCAGCTTCTCCCAGATCCATGCCCCCCTTGTACAGCTGCCCTGCTTTGTGTCCTGTTTTTCTTGTTCTTAGTTTTTAAAAGAGACTGTCTCACAGCAGACACTGGTCCTCTGGTTTTACAACCCTTCACACCCTGTTCCACAGTGTTCTTTAATCCTCTGGTGTGAGGGTATGTTGTAATGTGCCCATTGGAGACAGGCACCCCACTCTTAGCTGTTCTCTGTGTTTGACAAGTTGCGGCCTTTCGTGATGATTAAAAACTGATTTTTAAAGAGCAGGAGCACACATACATCAAAGCTTCCAAGTACACACTAACTAGCCAGGCCACCAAATCTCAAGCTACAGACTTTGGAAAGGAAAACTGCCATACAGCACATAAGGCATCTTCTGAGATGACACTTGCTCAATTTACTCTCAAATCATGTGGAGAAATAGAGGTAATCCTGGAAGAAAAGCCTTTTGAAGAATGTGGAAAACAGATGATGCAACTAACTTAGGAAAATTGAAGTTGGAACTTAAAATGAGAGACCCATGGAATCATGAATGACTGGGTTTAAGCACACCACTTTTAGTATATGGTTAGTGTTAATCAAGTTCTGAGAAAATTAGTTGAATAATAATTATAGAATTAACAACACAACCAATTTGCATTCATGTGGGGGAGTCTGTGTCTTTAATTAGAACCCTGTTAGGAAAAGTGATAAAAGAAGTTTGATATATGAAGGAAGGAAAAAGAAACAAGAAAAGGCATTAGTGATGTTGCATGTGAATCCAGTATGTAGCACTTACAGACATCTGGTAAACCAAGGTTTGCTACAAGCTGATCTTCTTTGCCTGTAGAGTCAAGAAGTTAACAGTTTTATAGCTCTGCTGTCAACAGGTTGTAAGCAGAGAACACAGTCATGTAGAGCAAGGTTACATTCAACTGCTTTAAGATATGAAGATGGTCCAGCAAGCTCTCATGATACAGTCAAAGACCTGGAAGGAAACTGAAATAATTAGAGTTGACATGTTAGTAATTGCACGAAGAGGTGCTGTGACAAACTGATGCATTACATTCCTTTTTAAGAACCTAGTTAATGACAATTAGGAGGTTAAAAGCCTTAATTTAACATGTACATTCACCTCAGGTTCAACTGATACTGAGTTTTCAGCAGTGGTGTTAATGCTAGATGAGTGTTGATGATATACTGCTTTACTGGTGAGGACAGACTAGAAATTCACTGGAACCAAGTATTCAGGAGAAAGAAATTATTGACTGTAGTTGAAAGGGGTTGGAGATAAGGCTGGCAGCTGATGCCAGGTTTCCTGTTGCCAAGACAAGTCAAATCTGGCAGATTGGGGACTATGTGAATCATCTCACTGTTGGAACTTCAGGCCAGAGAGACCAGCTGTGATGTTTCTGGTACATTGCCAGGAAAGTCAGAGCTTTTCCCAGTGAAAAAGCATAAACATGAGGAAGGGAATATATTAGGGTCAGTAATTAAACAAGAGCATCAATTCTTAGAAGCAAAAGACTTTTTACCCAATAATCATGAGTTCAAGGATAGAAAAAAAAAGCCAACTTAGACATCTAGTGTTGGACACAGAAAGAGAGTATAGAATGGAATTTCAATTGTTCTAAAGTGGTCTGATTTCCACTTTCATTAGGCATTGCATGAGGAACAAATGATTATTTGCATCTACAATTATTTAGTGTGATCACTGTATTCTAGACATACAAAAACTTATGTATGGTATAAGTCCAAGTGAGTCACCACTTCATATAACTTCCAATTTACTAAAACAGCAAAGGAAATTACAATCACTGTACATTGTGATATGAGCTATTAGAGAGAAAATATGATATGGTCCTGTGGAAGTCTTAGATAAGAATTTTCCAGGATAGTCAGAGAGTTTCTCAGAGGAAGTTCCTTTTTTCCCCATTTTTATAACATAATTCTTTATTGATTCTTAGGGAATTTCACATCATGCACACCAATTTGACCTACCCCCCAGTCCCTCCATATTCTCCACTCACCCCTGTAGCATCTGCTCCCAAAATAAACTGCCAAAGTCAATTAAAAACAAAGGAAACGAAAATCACCTTGCTCCTCCATCTTTCCAACACCTCTTCATTTATCTTAGTGGTGTTGCAGTGTGTCATGCAGTATATGCTTTGTTCAATCAGCCCGGCCCACAAAATGTTCATTGTAATGAGTCATTGGTCTGGTTCAAGGCCTCTGAAACATCATCATCATTGGCCTCTCACCAAAACTCCTCTCAGACAGCCTGCTGTTGCCCCAAGTCATGGGGATCCTACGATTATTGTTCCAAAGGACCAGTCCCTTCATGCACTTCAGCAGGTCATAGCTGGGTTAGATATTGGGGCAGGCCAGCCTGAGGCCCAGGCTGTGGATCTGGGTGGCAGCTGAGCTGGTCAGTCAGAGACACTGGGACTGCCCACCTCAGATGAAGGGCAGAGCCAGATCTCCTAGGCCTATGCCATTGGGGCCAGCTCACCCATGCCCATGGTAATGGATGAGACCATCTCTCCTGAGTGTGTGGGGGATCAGCTCTCCCATAGGGGGTGGTGCCAACTCTTCTGCTGTAGTGTCCAGCAAGGGGCAGGGCCAGCTATCCAGGGCTAGTGAGAGGTGGAGACATTTCAGCACAGACCTAAGATTTCAACATGCATGGTTCCTAAGCCTCCTTCCAGCAACATGGGCCATGGACATCATCACAGACCATAGCCATAGTAGGAACATGAACCTAGACATGACCCTCAGCAGCAGTTCCAGCCCGGACATCACCATGGCCTTGTGTGACAGCAGGCTACCCAGATTGGCATGGCCCCAGTGGCAGCATGGCACTCAGACATTAACATGGCCACAAGTTGCAGCCTAGAGGAATGCATCCATGTGGCCTTTGATATTGCCATGGGCCACAGATATCAACACAGACCCTGGTTGCAGTAGGTCCACAGACCCACATATGGCTCTTGGAAACAGCCTGGGCTCGGATGTCACCATGGCCCCAGGTGGCATTGCAGGCCACTCTGATTGGCATGGCCCCCACAGCAGCATGGCCCTCAAACACCAACATGGTACCAAGTGGTGATGATATCAGGAGCCATGGACATCAACACAGACCCTGGCTGTGGCAGAGTCATGGACCTAGACATAGCCCTCAGCAGCAGCCTGGACCTAGACATCACCATGGCACCTTGTGGCAGCACAGGCCACTCACATCTGTATGGCCCCAGCTGCAGCCATGAATCTCAGATCCCCCACCTGGCCTCAGATGATGGCCCAGACCCCTGATATTTGCACAGCATTGGCAGTATCAGGAGCAACAGATATCAACCCAGATCTTGGCTGCAGTAATATGAGAGAAAATTGCTAAATAGAAAACAGTTTGGCAGTTCACAGTCAGAAGATTCTTCAGGAAAATGGTAACAACTATGGAAAAGAAAGGTTGGCACACCCTTGAAGGTATTATTTCATTCCAAAATTATGTTGCAGTGTTTATGAATATGTGTGGTGTGTGAATGCATGTAAGTATGAATGAATGAGCATGAGCATGTGTACTCATCTATACATGTATGTGGGTGGAGAGTAGTATTTGAAAGATGATGTTAAGAGGTCCTCAAAGACCAGACACAAATGATCATGCACGCAATGTTTGTTTCTTGTGTCAATAACAATGAAGAACCTTTGATTTTGCCAAATGTTTATTTGTTTGGATTCTTGGGTTTTGTGTTGGCAAGTGACAACAACCCAAGTCAAAATATCTAGAAGTCATTGTCTCATGTCACAGGAGAAGCAGATAGAGGTTCAGCAGTAATGTAACTGTAAGTAGCTATAACAAGTAGGAAAAGAATGAGGTGAACAAAATCCAAAGCTTTAGTACATTATTTTACACTGCAGTTGACCTTAAGATATTTAGACAAGTCAACCTGACCTAATTATATATGTATTGGTGAAATTATTAAGGCCACTCCACGTAGTTAAAAGGGAGGTTTATTTAGTGGCGTAACTTACAAGTGAAGGGATAGGTAGGTTGTAGGGTCTGGGAAAGGTGTGTCGCAGTCTGGCGGTGTTCTCTGGAGAACTCTGCTCAGTCTATCTCCAGCATTCAGGGTCTAGGAACCAAGAGAAGGCCGTGTATCTGGATCTCAGGTCTTCAGGCCTTGGCCCTGCCTTGTAGGAATGACAGTTACTGAAGTCTCAATGGGGGTTAAAACTTCCAGATCAAAGCTGGAATGGCTACCCACTACACATATGGGTTTGTTAGGGTTTCTGTTTTTCTAGACAGGGTTTCACTGCATAGCTTTGGCTGTTCTGGAACTCATTCTGACCAGGTTGGCCTCACACCCATGCCTGCCTCTGTCTCCCGAGTGCTGGCATTAAAGGCATGAGCCACCCCTGCCTTGTGCATATGGGTTGTAAAGCAAGAAATTTTCTTCAGCTATTGGCAGAAGAGGAATTTAGAAATTCAGAAGATAAGAGATCTGACTGCTGTGTTGGCTTTAAGGATTGAAGGTGCCTCTGGCTATGAACCCAGAGAGCTCTAGGAGGTGAGAGCAGTCTCCAGTGAACAATCAGCAAAGAAACTGGTACCTCAGTTCTGCAACACTGAGAAAATAGATTCTGCCAATAAAAATAAGCCTGGAATCAGACTATTTTCCCCCAGAGCCTCGAAAGCCTATTAGACTGGCAAACATCTTAATTTCAGTCTTGTGACCTCCTGAGCAAAGAACAAATTCTTTAAAGAACTTCTCTCCTACCTAAATATGACCTACTCACCTGTTATTTCAAGCACTAAGCTTGTGGCAGCTGACTATCAGCACTAGAAAGCACACAAGGAGCCTTTGTTCCTTGGATACTGGTTCAGTTCTAGTTCCAATACACTCTCAGACAATTATCTGATTGACTCAATGTATGGCACATGTCTAAAGCTAAGCCAATCCCCGTAACCAGGAAAAAGGTGGACCCTCTGATTCACCAAAATAGGTTAGAAAATTATCTATCCTACCAGTCAATGAAATCAAAGCAATAAGGAAAACTTATAGTGTTCTCACATGAAACATTATCAAAGTATAGATGAGGCAGAGGGGCATGGACACTGTTTACAAAAGATGGGAGAGATATATAGAAAGAGAGAACTGTATTCAGATCGTACTGACTGAAGAGTGAAAAGGGCATAAGCTAGAGACAGGATCCTAAGTATGGAGAGTTGTGATCATCTCTAAGAGACATGATTGTTGACTGAGCATGAGTAACAGAGTAAGCAGGAAGCAACATACCAACCTGGGCCCAGAAGTTGGTACAAACTAGGCATGGAAAAATCCATGGAATAAATAAATTCACTAGTGAAGGAATAAGAGAGCACTGATAAAAATGTGAACGGCTTCTGTGGGTAAAAGACTTAGCCAATCATTTTTTTTTAGCTATGCAAACTGAAGATCCAGGACCACAAAACCCCAGGCTTCTTCAGCAGAGCAGGCATATCACATTGCAAATAGCAGAATGTGTAGTACTTTTATGCATCTCTGGGGCATGATTACGTAACACCCTGGATGTTCAGTCTGCCTTTGTGGGCCTCTTGCTGTTATCTGTGAATCACTGCAAGCTGACATAATTCAGTTTCCTCCTTGGCCATATGTCTCCAGTCACTTGTCATCATTGCTCATCACCAATGTAACTCCTCCTTACTTCCTTTCCATTAATTTGCATGACTAAGATGCCCTCCCAATCAAATGAGGCCCCTTGTCCTTAGGTGCCTGCTGTGGCTGCCTGCCTTTGCTAAAAGCCTTTGCCTGGGCTATGACCTTCTTTCCCTCTGATATTTTCCACTTCATTAACTCAGAAATTGTCCTTAGATTAGCAAAGTTATTTCTCCCTATTAACTCTCAGCAATATGGCCACATGTTCAGATGTAAATCCTATTAAGTGCCCAGGGTTGAATGCAGAAAGCTGTACCACTATGTTAAAAGAGATTAGTAACTCTGAATAAATAATTCCGCTTCTGCTCTTAAAGGTAGCTAATGTGTACATGGGGCTAGCTTCTAGTTAGGGTCTTCTGTTGCAGCCTGTCCTGAGATTGGGGTACCTTATTAGCATTAATCTTTCCTATGAATTCCCTTCCCCAAAGTGGTAAGAAGCCATATGCAACATCCACACCTCCAGTCACATGCCAATGGCTGATAACATAATGGTTTGTAAAATAGGCATGGCCCTGGTCCTGTGGAACCTACATCTTCTGCAGACAAAGATAGTCAACAATAGAAATGTGCTTTGAAAAAAATAGTCATTAAAAATAATTTCAAAATATGATACTGGCATAAATATTGAAGCATAAATAGGGACTAAGGAATTGAAAGAGGTTCCTTAGAGTAATTCTTGATCTATATTCTAAAACTATTCAATAAATTTTCTTTCTCCTGTATTCAGAAGCTCCTGAATAATGTGTGTGTATATATATATATATATATATATATATATATATATATATATATATATGTTATATATTATCATTATACTATAATACAATATTAGACTATATTATATGTAATATAATATTAGACTATAATACAATATACATTATACATGTGCATATATGTATATATTATATATATATCATATATACCAGTCATACCAAGATTTCTTGATTTTCCTTTAACAACACAGAGAGAATTTGTAGCTGGAGTTTTTCTGGTCCTGCCTGGCTCACAGTCAGGACAAATCTCTCTCACCCACCAATCCCACAGTCGCTTAGACCCAACCAAGTAAACACACAGAGACTTATATTGCTTACAAACTGTATGGCCATGGCAGGCTTCTTGTTATCTACTTTTTCTATCTTAAATTAACCCATTTCTATTAATTTATACTTTGCCACATGGCTCATGGCTTACTGGTACCTTACATCTCCCTTGTCATGGCAGCGGCTGGCAGTGTCTCTCTGTCGCAGCCTTCCACTTTCCCCGAATTCTCTTCTCTGCTTGTCACGCCTATACTTCCTGCCTGGCTACTGGCCAATCCGTATTTTATTTATTAACCAATCAGAGCAACACATTTAACATACAGAACATCTCACAGCAAGAAATTGGTAGTTCAAGATCCCTACCATGTAAGTCATTCTTTTTTTTTTTTTTCTTAATGCATAGCTTCTAATTTGTTGGTATACTCGTGGAAGTTGTCCTTTGTCAGTTCAGGTGTGTAATTAATATAGAGAAGTAAACTATTATTTTTTGGGCCACTAGTGTGTCTGTCAGTCTATTAGATATTTGAACCATATTTAGATTTAATCTTCAAGGAAGGGAGCAGTCAGCTATCTCCAATCATATTTACAGGCAATTCAACTGAGGCTGAAGGTTATACTCCAGACCACCCTGCTGTAAGGCATAGAGCTAAGACATCTTGACCCCTAATAATTCATTTTATAGTGCATTGTATGTCATAGTTACAGCATGTATGGGTGCAGCCTAATATTGTATTTCCTTTTGCAGCAGGCATGTTACATTTCTGGCTCCTTTTAAATTTTGCATACAGAAAACATCAGGGGTGTGTGTGTGTGCGTGTGTGTGTGTGTGTGTGTGTGTGTGTGTGTGTGTGTGTTGAGTATGCACACACACTAGGGATCTGCTTTTTTTTTCCTGTAAAAGACTGTTCAGATTCTAATCTGCAAGCCTTTTATTTATTGTCATTAGATTTAATCTGGCAGAGACTGAAAAAGCTTTCCAATCTGCTAAAAGATTCCACATTGATTCTTTTACTCAGCATGAAGATCTTACTTGTCATCTCTGGGTAAATCAGAACCTATGCTTTCTACATTCTCTTCTAAGCCTTTGCCTCTACAATTGGTTCCAGTAAGATTATACCTCATTTTTGGAATCATGTATTTTATATTCTCAATTTCTTAACCTCTTTTTTGCCCATCCATCCTTACAGATCCTAATCATTAACCCCTTTTGAATCGCTTGAAGAAGCCCCATGCATTTTGTTTTACTTTGCATCCTTACTTTGCATCTATCAAGATGATATCTCCACAGTATCATCAGGACTGGGGAGAGGTCTTGGTCATATTTCCACAGGCACAATTTGGCATCTGTATATAGACAGAATTACCTTTGTGGAAGCTTTGGGACTTAGCAGGATATTGTAAAACTGAGGCAGAAACATTCTGAAAATCCAGATCTCACCAAAGCAGCCAGGCTCATCACCATGCATCTAGATAAAGACCCAGCAACAATCTCATTAACCTGTGGACTTAGCTAGATGCCATTGTAATCTTAATCTATCCATCATCACCACCCACCAAAGGTCTCAAAGGAGTCAAATTTGTGCCATTACTCCCTGTCCCAACTCAAGCCAACTGATTTCAGCCATCTGGGTCTTTTTCTAATAGTCATTTCTCTATTGCTGTGATAAAACATCATGACCAAGGTAATTTATAAAAGAAAGGGCTTATTTGGGGCCTACAGTTCCAGAGGAATAAGAGTTCATTCATTACCACCATGGTAGAAAAGCATGGTAGCAGGCAGACATAGCTGTTAGAGCAGTGGCTGAGATCACTCATCTCGAACCAAAACAGGAAGCAGAGAGAATAAACTGGGAATGTCAGGAAGCTGTTAAACCTTAAAACCAACCCCCTGTGATGCACATCACTTCAGCACCCCCTAACAGAGTCACCAACAGGGGACCAAGTTTTCAAATAACTGAAAATATGAGGAATGTCTCATTCAAACTACTAAAGTCATGAATCAGTATGCTTTATCTTTGGGCCTTCTTAGTCACAATCAATGAGCAGTACTGCTCACCCTGGGGCCCAGCAGAAATCATATATGCTCATGTTCTCTGAGTGAGTACCATGAGTCTTGGTCCACCTGTATATTATAAAGCAACTCTGTGACTCTCAGCTAAAGTCTTGGGGTAATTAAGCTCACATAGAAACCTGCTGAGTGACCTGGTAGGACTATTTCCAATTCCTCAGGTGGATTCACACATACATGGCAATAACTCTACCATGTAAGGATGTAACTATAAAGTCAGAACTAGCCCACTGTCCCAGTTTTAGTAATCAAGGAAATCCCATCATCCCAATGTTCCATGCCTACCTGGATCTGCCTAGTGTTTACAGAAAGCAAAATAAGCAAAGAGTCCACTGGCAAACCTCTCCTTCTGAATTGAAGTATAAAGAACCCCCAGGCAAATAAAAGCTGGAGAAATTCCCTACCTTAAATCTGCTCCAAAGAAAGGTAACAGGACATCTTCAAATACAAAATGGCACAAAAGTACATAACTCAGTAGTAAAGGCAGGCACAAAGTCAAACTCAGCATAATCTTAACTATAGTACATAAATCACTTTAACAGAAGAAATTTTAAATATGATTAAGACCATTACAGTTAAAAACACAGCATTCTTCTCTAAATGCAATATCTATATCACTCCCCTTTACTCTAAGGCTCAAGGAAAATCACAGAAGAGTAGGCAGAAAGATTTGTGAGCCAGACGTTGGGGAGAACTGTTTCAGGACAAGGTCTTCAGGACATGGCAGGGCACTTGCAGTAATGAAATCATTGTAGCTGTGATTGCCTGTGTAAGACTTAGTTAAAATTCCATCATAGATGGAAAAAGAGCTCATATACCTCCATTGCTTTCTGAGAAAGTATTGCCAGTTGATGACCAGTGGAGGAAGAAGAGTCAGTTTTCTTTAGGGGTGTAGTCCATATTAGGTTGCCCATGCTCCAGTGGATGTCCATGTACACATGCATATGTGGGCATCACTATTTGGATTCAGAGGTTATAAAAAGATCAAAATGAAATATAAAGAGGATATGGAGTTGAGAAGAAGATGTGGTTAGTGGGTCTGAGAGGATTTGAGAAAAGAGTGGAGGGGGGGAATGGACATGATCAATACACTACTTCAATGTATAAAATTCTCCAAGAATGAATACAAAATATATTTTAAATGTAGATTGTGTTATCCACACCATAAAATAGTATTGGTGCAAGGGGTGAGTAGAATAAGATAAATTTTGAATGTCACTAAACATATTAGCTTGAAATAGCTGTTGATGTTAAGTTGTTGTTATGTTATGGCCTTGAAATGGTACCCCTGCCTGTCTATAGTTTTGTTCTCTGATTATTTATTCAGTAACTATGATCAAACACAGTCTGAAAATAAGAAATAGAAAGATCTCAAGATAAACAATTTGTGTTTCAAATGACATATCATTCACGGGAATGTGATGAAATTGTTCAGGATATGTGAAATGGAAAATTCTAGAAATAAACACTTTATTAAGTTTTACATTATATGCCATTCATAGTAGCATGGTGAAATTGTTCCTCACCCTGCTCTGTCCCACCCAAGATGTGAATCATGCTCCTGTCCAGCATTCCCTCACCTTATCCCAAATCTACCAGTTAATCACCTAGCAGCTGTCTGGGTTATTGGACTGATGGTCATCATATCACAGTGCTTCTGCTCAAGTAACCTTTATTTTGTTTAGAAATGGCCTCAAAAGGAAAGAGGACTGGTGGTGGAAATTTTACTATTATATATTGTTACACTTTTTCTATTTCATCATTAATTATTGTTTTTAACCACTCACTGTGCCTAATATATAATTTTATGATGGGTGTGTTATGCATAGAAAGAATCATTGAATGTATAGGGTTTGGTTTCAGGACCTTTTGGAATGTATCTAATTTAGATATGAGAAAACCACTTTGTATACTGGTATAACTCAAAGCTCCTTGGCATCTATATATACAAAAATCCTTGAGTGGTTACACAAAAGAAAATGATAAGGGACTGAAAGCACACAACTACATAAAATCACTGAGATAAAAATAACTACAAAGAAACAGTGACACTCTAAACGAAATCAGTTAACAGTTAATAGATTACAATAACATGTTTCTCTTCAAGCAAATACTTTAAATGTAAATAGAGTATATTCTCCAAAGATATAAAATGTTAAATATATTTAAAACAACAAAACATTGAGATGCAATAAAAATTGATCCTATCTATGGGAAACTCATTTTCACCTTAACATATAATCCCAAAATAAAAATATGAGAAAATATATTCTGTAGAAATAGTAGTAGAGAGTAAGGATGGCTGTACTTTAAAAAAGTTTCAGTCAAGATCTGTCACAGAATCAATGAGAGACACTGAATAATGATAAAGATGTCAATTCATCAGAAGATGTGTGTTCATGTATGCATCCAGCATCTAAGAACCTCAGTATGTGAACCAAATATTAACATAATGCAGTAGTGAAAGGAATGGTATAGTAATGATAGGGGTCTCTGGTGCCTTGCTTTCCACAACTGATACATCATCCAGACATAAAATAAAGTGAGAATTTTAATAATGCTGAAGACAAGATGAGCCTAACAGATTCATATAGAATGTTCCATCCAAAGCAGAAAAAAATAGATTCTTCCACAGTCAACATACAACAAATGCCACAATAGATAATAAATTCCAAAATGAATATTGACCACTTCGAACATAATTAAATCTTATTAAGCATCTTTTGTGACCACATTCGTATAAAGCTTAATTCAGTAACTCAAGACAATCAAACAATTCACAATCCATGAAAATGAAAAGATAAACTCTGAAAGATGAATGGCTCAAAGAGAAATGAAGAAGAAAAGAAATAAAAGAATGTATCGAGACAGATGAAAAAGCTAATACAATGCAACAAGACATGGGATTCAGCAGAAGTATCTCTGAGAAAAATTTACAGCAATAAAAGCGTACATCAAAAATCTCAAACATTCAGCCTGGCTTTATTCTTCACTTGGCTAGATAAAAGAAGAGCAATTATTCACAAAATCAGTAGAGGCACCTAAATAATAAATATCAGAGCAGAAATAATTAAAACAAATGAGACAATAAGACTGATGAAGCTGAAGATTTTTAATAGATCAATGAATTTGACAAAAGTTTAAGGTAATCAAGAAAAGGAGGACTTCAATGAATACAATCATAAAAGAAAGAAAAGAAATTATAACTGAAAGCATAAGAACAAATAACCCTATGACCGTTACAAATAATTTACCAACAGACTGAAAGAAATGGGTAAATTACAAGAAACATAACGACCTACCAAGACTGAACCATGGACAATAGAGCATTTTAAAGGACAGAAAATGAGGATCTGGAACTAGCAATCAAAATCCCTGCAAAAAACAGAATAGCCTAGAACCAGATGATTCCATGCATGAACTCAGCCAAATAATTAAAAAATGAATTCCAGCCATTTGCAAACTTGCCCCCTTAAAAAAACTGAAAACAAAGGGAACATTCTCAAAATCATATTGTAAGACTAGAACTACTCATATGACAGTAACATGGCACGTCAAGAAAAGAAAATTACATGTCAACATCTCTAGTGAACATACATGCAAAATTATTCAAAATTACTATTAACAGAAAACAAAGGAAATCACCTATTAAAAGAGTCTTCTGCCATGGTTAAGTACAATCAAGTGTGGATCAACAAGAGCTAGCAAGTAAGAGTAAAAATAATCGTGATTTCATTACATATAGGAAAACAGTTTAATAACAACAGAAGAACTAATTAGAAAGACTCTTAGCAAATAAGGTGTAGAAGGAATGCAGTTCAATATAACAAAGGCCATATAGGACACAGAAACCCAATAGCCAGCATTTTCTTAATCTGAAAGTTGAAACTTTTCCTCTAATATCAGATAAGAGACAAAGATACCACCTGTCACTTTAATTCTGTGGGATTCTAAAAGTCTTAACATCCATTAGGCAGTAGGGCTAGAGAGATGATTCAATGAGTAATAGCCTTTGCTCTTCCAAGGTGCTGGGAACCAAACACAGGTTCCTTGGAAGAGCAAAAGCTATTACCTATTGAATCATCTCTCCAGCCTCACTGCCTGATGGATATTAGGACTTTTAGAATCCCACAGAATTGAAGTGGCAGGTGGTATCTTTGTCTCTTATCTGCTATTAGTGTGTGTGTGTGTGTGTGTGTGTGTGTGTGTGTGTGTGTGTGTGTGTGTTCTGCTGTTTCAATTGGTCTCTTACATTAGTTGATCTCCAATACAATTCCTATAAAGTGTCTTCCACCAAATACATGTTCAATAAATGCTCACAAAGTTGGTGTGAAAACATGTTAACACCTAGATGCTTCCTTCCTGAGAATGCTAATGTCATATTTTCAAAGGTTACATATCAACAACTCTCTAAATGGACCTATTAAATAAGAGGAAAGTCTGCCTAGTGCTGTAAACCTAACCAACTACCCAGGGCTACTGAAACAGTAGATCTTGGAGGAGAACCTATAAACACCATTTTATTATCATCCCTAGCTACACTTGAAATATTTGCCCTTAAGCTCACAGATAATAGTAGTTCTCATCCTTCATCAAGGCAACTTTTCTTTGTAACAGACAAAAAAAAAAAAAACAGGACAATCAAAATTCAGAGTTGTAGAGATATAGATATATAGATATACCTAATGTACCTAAGACTTGGGGGGTCACTGTAAAAGAGAGGGGCAGACAGTAAGAGTCAGATGATCATGGAGTTTGTTGTGAGGTTGTGACTCATAACAATGTCAGAATCTATACTCATAAAGTCTCACCAATATGACTGCCTGAATATGAGCTGAACAAGGACAACAGTAGTGCCAAATGGGAGGTTGTCAAGCCCAGGAGACCTTGACCCTATACAAAGAATTAGACACAATAAGAACTACAGAGAGTGGAAGATATAGTCTTCCCCAGGGAAAGGCATGCCAATTGATTATCCAAGACCAAATGGTCATCCCTGAAAACATTCACACAAGTTACATACAGACAGAGCAGGGTGTATTTATATATTTATGAATATATATATATATATATATATTTACATTAACAACAATTAATGTAAAAAGAGACCATGGTTTTAAAAGAAAGTAAAGGCTATACAGGAGGGTCTGGAGAAAGGAAGGATAGAGGAAATGATCTAGTTATTATATTATATTATATTATATTATATTATATTATATTATATTATATCCTCAAAAATAAAAAGTGAATTTTTTAAGTGTTAACATAATTTTCACTGTGGAACTCAAGGAGCAGAATAAGTTCTAATGTAAACATGAGCTCAAAGCCATCTCACTGTTTTTATGTGATCTTACCACCTGGAACAAGCTGCTTGGCTTTTCTGACCTTTAAGTTTCAATATGGAAAATTAAAATGAAAATTAAAACATTTAAATATTAAAAATACTATGTTTATGAATGTGTACTCTATGGAAAGATCATCTCACTTGATCTCTCCAGCTCTATGAGGTGAATAATATCCATTATTATCCTTTTCAATTTGAGGAAAATGATATTTAGAAACAATAAAATTCCATAGTGTCACATAGTCTACAATATGAGGAGAAATAATTGAGCCTATGTTTTCTATCTAGAGCAGACACACACACACACACACACACACACACACACACACACACCACATCATAGAATTATTGTGAACACCGAGTAGGAGGCTGAGTTTAAAATTCATCACCAGACTAAATATGCTTTATAAACTTTGTTTCTATAGTATGCATGGGCGTAAAATAATACTTACCATAGACTTTTTCAGTTTCTTAGTTATCTCATTTACAAGGCAATGGTATCATTTGCATATCTGTATGACTTGGGACATGGTGGATATACTACTAATATGTGACAGTTTAGTATTCTACCTAACTCCAATTTTATTCATGCACCATATATATAAAATCAGTGCATAAAGAAGTCAAGAACTTTCAAAGCTATGCTTTATCAAGTGATTCATTAATCTATAATTCACTCCACCAAGAAAAGCTTTATCTGGTTTAACATCTCAGATTCCTCTTCACTCACTCTCCTATATAATTTAACACTCATGAGTGAATGAAAGTTCTTTTATAGAGCATTGTTGTACAAGGAAAATACAACCTAGGCATTCATGAGGTTGCTGATGGAAACATAAATTGGTGAAATTTGGGGGAAGACAATTGAATAGTTGTCTACAAAGGCCTACAGGAAAGTAACAAGAGTTGAGCAAAACACCAATGTTTCACAAATTATTTTACAAATGTAAAGGGGTAAATGCTGTAAAACTCATTCAGTGAAGTAAGTCTTATTCAACAGAGAACTAAAGACCAAACACTATAATAAATATGATGCAAAATTCCCCAATAAAATATTTACAAATCAAAGTGAAGACAATTTCTTTTTTTATAGTTTAATGTATTTTAATAGCAAATTTATAGGAACAGCACAGAAGACAGACAACATTAAAAACATGTACTTGCATGTAGGACAACTCAGAAAAGTATAATGAATGGATGGAATCTACTGTATGATAAAAATGCTACAAACCCCATTTAGTTGCCGTCAATACGAAATTTACTTATTTTTAAAAAAACCCAAATGCTGGCATTTTCCAGAAAATTTTAACAGGTTTATATATAATTGTTATAAAGTTGAACTGTTGAAATGTGTTACTGAAACATTTTGCTTTCATCAATGCTTTACATCTTGCATTTATATTAAAAATTCACACACAAATGAAAATGGAAAAACTGCCAATACCTGATATCTGTCCCCTATTTTTCCATTCACAATCATATATTTAGGTACCTTTTGACCCCATGGGAAAAAAAATCTCACATTCAGAACTACTGATAACAGGAAGAAGAGGAAAAAAATTTTTGAGAATGAAATGTTTCCCCTCATAGTGGACTCTTAAGCACATTCTCCGCGTACGCGGCGTGCTAGCTGGATATCTTTTGGCATAATTGTTACACGTTTGGCATGGATAGCACACAGGTTGGTATCTTCGAAAAGGCCAACCAGATAGGCCTCACTTGCCTCCTGCAAAGCACCAATAGCTGCACTCTGGAAGCGCAGATCTGTTTTGAGGTCCTGAGCAATTTCTCGCACCAGACGCTGGAAGGGGAGCTTGCGAATCAGAAGTTCAGTGGACTTCTGATAACGTCTGATTTCACCTAGTGCCACAGTACCAGGCCTGTAACGATGAGGTTTCTTCACCCCTCCAGTAGAGGGCGCACTCTTGTGAACGGCTTTAGTAGCCAGTCGCTTCCTGGGTGCTTTACCACCGGTTGCTTTGCGGGCAGTCTGCTTTGTACGAGCCTCCTTACTTACCCCCCTTCTCCTTCGGCTGGAGCTCTGCAAGCCAGAGGCAGCACTGGCGTTAGGGAGCGGCGGCAGCGCGGCACTGAACATAGTTTCTAAAAATCGACACCATGACCAAGTCATTTTCATTCCACAGATGGAAATATGGTTCAGTATAAGCAAGCCAATAAATGTAATACAGCAAATATCAAGTTTAAAGTGGGGAAACCATGTGACTATCTAAATGGAAATAGAATATGCCCTTTAAAGTGATAGTCAATATCACTTCATAATAAAATTCCTTTGAGAAATTAGACCTAGAATAAATAGACCTCAAAATGATTAAAGATATACAGGACAAATTTATAGCTGGTATAAAAATAGTGAGGAGAAATCTGAGGCATCTCCTAAAATGGGGAATAGGAATGACCGTTCTTTCAAGTCTAGTGTTGGAATTCTTAGACAAAGGAGTAAGTTAAGAAACACTAAAAATGGAATGAGATCTACATGAACAGCCTGGACATGAGTGGGGGTAGTGAAGGGCGAGGGTCGAGGGAAAGAGGGCTTGGGTGAGTGGGAGATCCCAGCTGGATCAACAACAGAGAGGGAGAACAAGGAATAGGAGACCACGGTAAATGAAGACCACATGAGAATAAGAAGAAACAAAGTGCTAGAGAGGCCCACAGAAATCCACTAAGATACCCCCACAACAGACTGCTGGCAATGGTCGAGAGACAGTCCAAACTGACCTACTCTGGTGATGGGATGGCCAAACACCCTAATTGTCGTGCTAGAAACCTCATCCAACTACTGAGGGATCTGGATGCAGAGATCCATGACTAGGCCCCAGGTGGATCTCTGGGAGTCCAATTAACGAGAATGAGGAGGGTTTATATGAGCGAGAATTGTTGAGACCAAGGTCGGATAAAGCACAAGGACAAATAGCCAAACAAACGGAAACACATGAAATATGAACCAATGGCTGAGGGGTCACCAACTGGATCAGGCCCTCTGAGTGGGTGAGACAGTTGATTGGCCTGATCTGTTTGGGAGGCATCCAGGCAGTGGCACCGGGTCCTGTGCTCATTGCATGAGTCGGCTGTTTGAAACCTGGGGCCTATGCAGGGTCCCTTGGCTCGGCCTGGGAGGAGGGGACTGGACCTACCTGGACTGAGTCTACCAGGTTGATCTCAGTCCGTGGGGAAGGCTTTGCCCTGGAGGAGGTGGGAATGGGGGGTGGGCTGGGGGAAGGTGAGGGGGGCAGGAGTGGGGAGAACAAGGGAATCTGTGGCTGATATGTAGAACTGAATTGTATTGCAAAATAAAAATTTTTAAAAAAAAGAAACACTAAAAAAATAGAAAGGTAGAAATCAGCTTAGCCCTTTTTGCTTATTATATACTTATATACTTTAAAAAGCCTAAATACTCATCAGAAAACTATTTAACTTAATAAACTTTTAATAATTTTCAGGATACAAATGCAACCTATAGTAATCATTAACTTTTCTTGTGAGGAAGATATGGCTTAGCAGTGAAGAGTGCTTGTTTTCATATAGAGGACCAGAGTTCTGTTCTATAGTTCACAATCACCAATAATTACAGCTCAAGGATTTCCAAAACCCAATTCAGGCTTCTCTAGACACATATGTATGAATACATTAACAGTTTAAATGAGTATATTTTCTAATAGAAATAATGAATACTTAGAAAGAAATTTTAAAAAAAACACTCACATTCACTTTGCCAATACAATTCTTCACAGATCTTGAAGGACAATTTTTAGCTTTATGTGGAAACACACACACACACACACACACACACACACACACACACACACACACACACACGAATAGCTAAAACAATCTTGAGTCACCATACCCAGCCTCAAATTGTACCACAGAGCTATAACAATAGAAACAATGTTGTACTGGCACAAAAACAGATATGTTTATGAATGGAATCAAATTGAAGGTCCAGACATAAATCCACACACCTATGGTAACCTGGTTTTTTTTATAAAGAAACCATAGACACAGCCTGGGAGGGGGGCGGAATAACATCTTCAATAAATGGTGTTGGTCAAGCTGGATGTCTGCATGTTGAAGAATCCAAATAGATCCACACTTATTACCCTGCACAAAACTCAACTCCAAATGTACCAAAGACCTCAACAGAAAGTCAGATACATTGAACCTGATGGACGAGAAAGTGGAGAATAGTGTTGAACTTCTTGACATAGAAAAAAAGCATTTTGAACAGAACACCATTAGTGCTGATACTAAGATCAATTAATAAATGATACCTCATGAAACTGAAAAGCTTCTACATGGTAAAGAGCACAATCATTTGGACAAAGTGGCAGCCTACACAATGAGAAAATACTTTTATCAACTTCAAATCTGATAGAGGGCTAATATCCAATAAAGAACACAGTAAACTTGATATCAAGAAAGCAAATAAGCCAATTTAAAAATAGGGAACAGATTTAAACATGGAATTCTCAAGGGAGGAAACTCAAATGACTGAGAAACAGTCAAAGAATAGTTCAACATCCTTAGTCACCAAGGAAATGAAAACCAAAACTACATTGAGATTTCCCCTTACACCCTTCAGAATGGCTGACATCAATAAAAGCAAATGGCTGCTTGTGCTAGCAAGGATATGGAGGAAGAGGTACTCACATACATTGCTGATGGGACTGCAAACTTGTACAGTCACTATGGAAATCAGTGTGATATACAGCCGCTATGGAAATCAGTGTGACAGTTCCTCAGGAAGATGGGAACTGCTCTCCCTCAAGATCCAGCTATACCACCCTTGGGCATGTACTCAAAGGATGCTTTGAGTTGCTCAACCATGTTCTTTGCTGCTCTATTCATAATAGCCAAAAATTGTAAACAATCTAGATGTCTCTTGACAGAAGAATGGATAAAGAAAATGTGATTCATTTGCACAGCAGAATATTACTCCGTGATTTTAAAAAATGAAATCATGAAATTCTCAGGGAAATGAGAGAACTAGAAAAAAAATCATCCTTGGTGAGGTAACCCCTACCCAGAAAGACAAATACCATTATGTATTCACTTATATGGTGATATTAGCTGTTCAGTCGATGATAACCAAGTTACAATCCATAGAGCTACAGAAATTAGGTACAGAGTAAGGGACTGGGGGAACAGATTGATATCCATAGCAAAGAGAAATTGTGGATAGATGAGAGGTGAGGGAAAGAACGAAGATATTAAGTAGGGAAAGAAGGGAAGAGGGGGACAAGCAAAGGCATACTGGAGAGACAGCTAAAGCTAAAAGCCACTTGAGGGGTAATATGGAACCTGATATACAAGAAGATTTATATATGCACATATGATGACAATCTAAGTGAAATCACCAAATAGTGGGAGACTGATCCCAACTGGACATCTCGTGTCACCAAATGAAGCTTCCAGTACCAGAAATGGGTTACATCTAATTGAGTTGTTTGGCCAAAGAGGTGCCATGGTAACCCCTAAGCAACCTAGGCTGTCTCCAAGACTCTAGGTTGCTCTCCACAAAATGATAGCAAGGACCCATTGCTGAAAACAACAGCCACACAACTCATTAATTGTGGAGACGTTGAGCTGGCACCTACATAGAGCCTTCATTCATCTTTAGCTTTGGAAAGTACTCAGCAGTAGTTTCAAGGAGAAACATGAACACTAACCTAGTCACAAACCATTTGATCTACTTTGGTGTCCTGCCTGCAGATATGCTAGTGCAATGGTGGCACAAAATTTGTGGGAGTCACCAACCAATATGTAGACTTAAAGCCCACTCCAAGAGATGTAATCTATACTTGACACTGTTTAGGTGACCAAGAACCTGAGACTAGATATTTCAGGGACCTAGGGTAAAACCAAATATTGCTGTTTTGACAAAGATTAAAGTAGCAATAAAATAATTTCTAATAACATTCTTCTATACTAATAGATCAGTGCCTTTCTCAAACATCATGAGATAGTCTTCCTCCTGTATCAGATGGTAAGTATGAAGGAAGACCCACAGCCAGACATTATGCAGAGAGTGAGAGACTTTGGAACACGCAGGACTAAAAGGGATGCCTCCATCAAATCATCCCTCAAGACTCAGGGAACCCCTCAGAAGAGGAAATGGAATGAGTGTAAGAGCCAGTGGTGATATAGGACATCGAGGCCCTCTAAATCAACAGTCCTGATGTATGTATAAAGTCACAGAGACTGAGGCAGCATGCACATGGCCTGCACAGACCTGCACCAGATGGGATCCTAGAGCTGAAAGAAGTGGACACATGACCCCATCCACAAGCAAGAAACTATCTCCAACTGATGACCACTTGCAAATGAAAATTTAGTTTTCCCCAAAGGAATTTCACTGGGGTAACAAACTACTCTTAAGGTTAGGCCCCATACCCAGCAGTGGGTGGCCAACAGAAGAAGAACTCAATGGGGCAATTGGAGGTTCCTCATCTCACAATGTTATGTCAGAGCTTTTTTTAAATCTGTTTTATAATTTTGTTTATTGTTTTTATTTTTCTTCTCTATTTTCACTCTATATGTTCTCTGTGTATATATTATCGCTTCCAGTTTAGTGTTTTTATAGGATTCCTGAGTGTGCAGATGAGTTGATCTCTGTTCCTTATGCCTCCTCTTCAATTCTTTTCCTTCTGTTTGTTTTATTCAATTCCAATGTGTTAGTTTTTGTTCTATCTTTTTAATTTTATTACTATCTCTTGTCTTCTAGTGAGAGACAGAAAAGGGGTAGATGTAGATGGGAAGGGAGTTCGGGAAGAACTAGGAGGAGTAAAGGGGGAAAAACCTAGGCAAAGATTTCAACAGACAGTTCTCCAAAGACCAGATGGCCAATAAATGTATGGGAAAAAAAGATAGTTTATAGGGCCTTGTGAAAAGGATAATCTGCTAGAATGGCCAACAAAGAAACAATTGCGTAAATGAGGGGAAAGTGTGATAGGAATCTACATGGCATAGGAAGGAATAGTTTCTTTCCTCTTTTATATTTTTCAGTTTGGGCAGTAGCAGAGACTGGCCTGAGAGCATCCTCCATATAAAGCAAGTGCTATTCTCTGAGCTAAAGGTCCAGATTCCCAGTCTTGCTGGTGTGTTGTTGTTTGTATTTGTGTGTGCAATGAGATCAAATCACTAACACGTTTGCTTCTTTGCTGGCTCCTTATTAAATTGCAGGTTCTAGGCAGGCAGGGATTGTACCATGCTTCATTTACATTACTTCCCATATCATTAGTCACATTTCACTGTCCAAAATACGTGTTAAACAAATGGTAAGTGATTAAATATGTTGTCCACTATGGTGGTCCTAGTCCAAGGCATGATGTATATATCCTTACAATCCATTAAATGCGTTTCTTTGTACCTTTATTTGTTTTCTGTGTCTAATTGTGAAGCTCCACATCTCTGCATTCTGAAGAGCTGGCCTGATAACGGTGTATAATCAGTCCAGAATGCATTGCCTTTCATTGTTGTAAGCTAGGCATGACGTAAAACAAATGGCAAACATTAAAATGAGCAGGGAGAGGAGAATCAAGGGATGAGGGAGGGAGGCTCAGTATGGGACATGTGACTATGTAAAGATTGCTTTGCCTCCAGAACTCCATTTTCCTTGGCTGATAAAATGAGGTTGTTTTGATGTATCTTGTATCAGTTACCTTTCATGTTCTGTGACAAAATATCTGACAGATGCAATTTAAGATAGGAGGGATTTGTCTGCTCTCATAGCTTAACATCTCAGTCCATCACAGTGGGGAAAGCATGGGGACAGGAGGTTGATACATCTGGTCACACTGTACCCATACACAATCAGAAAAAAAAAAGAGTAATGAATGCTGGTTGTCAGCTGGGTGTCTCCTCTGCATGCAGTCTGCTTTCTCAGTGTAGAGAGTGGTGCCACCCACATTTAGGCTGAGTTTTCCTAGCTCACTGAACCTAATTGAGAAATGTCCTCAAAGACGTGATCAGGAGTTTGTTTCCTGGATGGTTGTAAGTCTCATCAAAATGTCGAATGAGATCATCTATCACAAGGCTCTTAACTTTAAGATCCTATGATTTAAAAAGCTATACCTTTACTTTTTTTTAATCTTCTAAGTTTCAGATAAGAAGTAAGAGCCCCCAAAGAAAACTTCATTTATCAGAAATTAAAGGCATCATACAATTAGTACACAAATGTCAAAAGAGACAAAACAAGTTTCCATGAAAAACCTCCTCCCTTGACACTGCTTAATGAAGACACTGAGTATTGGAGTGCCACGGGCAACGATTACAGGTTATTAGCTTCCTTCCAGTTAAGAGGACACATTCTAATTTGCATTTCTGAATATGCATGAGCAGCTTTCAGCTGAAGAAAAATTTTGCCAGTTGTGACAAGGCCTTCACCAAAACTGTGACATGAGTGTTAGTGATGGGGATGCGGAGCTTCCTTCTCAGCAGGAAGGCTGGGGGCGAACATCTCACTTTCTAGTAAGACCTAAAACAAAATCAGTTTCTACTGGCTCCCCTTGGCACTGGGGCTCAGAGTGGCATGGCTAACACATTCTGCTTTATAGAAAAGTGGGAAGAATGCCGAAATGATGTCTGGAGGAGTGGAGAAGAAATCTACTAGTGGTTATCTGTTTCGAGAAACAAGCCACTGAACTTTTTCAATGGAAACGTTACAACACTGAGCTGGTACATACATATATGGGGTGCCATGCACTGTTTCAATGCAGGCCTATATTGTACAATGTTCAAATCAGGAAGAACACCTTCCCCTCTTCAAACATTTATCAGTTCTTGCAGTAAAAATATTCAAAATCATCTCTCCTAGTATTCTATTCTTAATACTATTTTAAATTAAAACATAATTACATCCTTCCACCTTTCCTTCTTCCAACCCCTCCCTCCCTTACTTCCTCTTACATTTATAGCCTCTTTTTCTTTATTGTTGATATATATGTGTGTGTGTAGATAGGTAGATAGATAGATAGATAGATAGATAGATAGATAGATAGATAGATGATAGATAGATAGATAGATAGATAGATAGATAGATAGATAGATAGATAGAGGATAGAGAGATGATAGATTGATAGACGATAGGTAGGTAGATAGATAGATAGATAGATAGATAGATAGATAGATAGATAGATAGATAGATAGATAAATATGCAACCTTTTGGGTCCATTTAATAATGCTTTTATGTACATGATTTCAGGGCTGACCATTTTGTATTATATAGTAGTTATGAGTTTACCCTTAATGAAGACTATTTCTCCCTTTATCAGCAGTTATTCATTTCCTGACATTTTTTATCAAAATTAGATTTCCGACATTAGTATATCTGTTAAGATTACCATTGTTCATGTCTGGTATAGGTAACCACATTGTTCTGGTATCATGGCTGCAGTTTCCCTAACATTTCTTCTGGTTTTCTGATATGCATTATATATATATGTATATATATATATATAATGCATATATATGCATTATATATATTATTATCTGTAATCACCTACTGTACAACAGCACATCAGAATAGTCCTGTATATCTGTAATTTCATCGGTCTTTCTCCATCTCTCCTTTCCATTACTCCCTCAAGCCTCTGGCAATGACTTTTGATCTAAACTTTTATGAATCCAACTTTTGTCTTAAATTTCACATGTGGGTAAGACCATATGGAAGCTCTAACTTAATGTTCTGGAAAAACTCTGCTTCCCATAATAGCTACAGTGATTCACTTTGTCAGAATTCTGTTTTTTATACATTATCATCAGCACTTACTACTATGTATCTTTTTGTAACAACTGGAGTAAAGTAGTATCTCATATTTCTTAATAATTAGTATGTTCCCTGATAACTAGTGATGTTGGGAATTTTTTCATATATGAATGATCAAAATGTTCAATTTTCCACCATTTGAATCTTTTTCATGAAGAATGTTTGTTGAAATCTATTGTGAGATTTGAAAAATTGTAGACAGGAATTCCTGGAAGTTCATAGGCCTAACCTACCATGCACAGTGGTAAACAACAAAGCCATCATGGCTCAAATAAGTGAGTACCAACACCTAAGGTTATCTTCAAACCTCCACACACATGCACTCTGTGACACGACACACGCACAATTGAAAAATCGGACTCCACAGAACATTTTGAACCTTAATGTGTAAATAATACAAGTAATGTGCGACTATAAAATACAGATGTTGACACCAATGTTTTGTTTAACTGAAAAAGCCTGAAACATCAAAATCATTGATGTTCCATGTCATTGTTGTTTTTGATCTCCGGAGTAGACTGGGGTAAAAACAATATTATGAACTAGGCAATTAGGCAGTCATTCAAAAACTGAGTTAAGCTGATATGGAAAATTCAACATGGTCCACAAGAGACACATATTCCCAAGAAAGAGGCAGCATGTCCCCACTTTGCAAATGACAGCGTTGCTACAAAGCTGGTATACCATGTGTTCTGTTAGAATCTTGAAATAGTGAAAACTCCCAGAACTGCCCTAGGCCATATGAGGCTTACAATGATTCACTCAGAGAAATAAAGGAAGGGAGCAGGATTTAGTGCCAGTGTGGGACCAGACATTCATTTCTGCAGAAGCACTAATTTTTTTACTCCTTCTCCCACACCCAAGACAACAAGAATGGTGAAACAAGATACCTGGAGACAATGTCTATATTGCATAAGTATACAAGCCTTGGTTTAAAAACATTTGATTAATTGACAGACAGTAACCTTGAGTAATTCCATAGATATGACTTCCTGGTCATCATATAAATATGCCTCATTATCAGAGGCATTGGGCTCAGGGAAGCTTCAAGCCAAGGAATGCCAACCAGGTATGCTCCATTCTCTTGGTTCAGCTATGATTTACCATAGATGGAGTGCTTTTAAAATGATAAATATTAGCCGGCCAGTAGTGGTGCATGCCTTTAATCCCAGCACTCGGGAGGCAGAGCCAGACGGATCTCTGTGAGTTCAAGGCCAGCCTGGGCTACCAAGTGAGTTCCAGGAAAAGGCGCAAAGCTACACAGAGAAACCCTGTCTCGAAAAACCAAAAAAAAAAAAAAAGATAAATATTAGTTAATAACATAGGTGACATCATAATCTTGCTGATTCCTAGGGTCACTCAACAAGATGAGTCACTACAGATCAAATGTTCATGCCATAGAGAAAGGCTTCATAACCCTTAGCACCAGGAACTTAAAGTGCATAACTAACTGCTCTTCTCAAGTTCATATTAACTTCTTATTACTTCTTCCTGGGTGACTGCCAAGGCTTATCATGTCTCTGGATCTTCTGGCAGTTTCTGAAACACAAAAATACACTCGACAGCACAGTCCCACAACCTTCCTTTTTACCCCTGCTATAGATCTGACTTGTGGTTAGACAACCATCGATAAACCCTGAGTCATGGAACAACAAACCGGTGTTCTAACAGCATCTGGTAACCCAGGAGCTTGTACACATCTAACACAGATCCTGTTTACTATAAGAGTGTTTGCTAGACACAGGAGTAATAGTTTTCCTTGTGCATACTTTAATCTGCACAACCTACTTTGGTAAATTTAAGTAGAATGGGTGACTTCTAAGACAGGAATTTATTTTCCTACAGTCCTAAAATTGGGAAGTCTCAGATTGGTATGCCAGCTTCTCCAGGTCCTGATGGAAACGTTTCACAGCTGGTAGACAGCAGCTTTCTTGCTATATTGTTACCTGAGCTTTACTGAGTGCCTGCAGGTGGAGACCATCAGAAAGGGGAGAGAGACAGAAACAGAAAGCAGTGTCTACTTGTTATAAGGACACCAGTTCTGTAAGATTAGGACCCAACCCTTATGACCTCGTTTAACCTTAATTATCTACTAATGACTAAATTATCTCCTAAAACCTAATTATCCCTAAATCCAAGGTAAATCACACTGGGGGTTCAGGCTTCAATATAGACACTTTGTGGGAATGTAATGCTCATCACAATAATCTACAGCAGCGTATCCTGCTGTAACCAGGTATAACAGTAATAAATAGAATGTAATATCCTTATTAAGTCTGATCCCAATCATTTTTATGCTGCCACAGTTTGGAGATTGTGTCTTGACCTTGCTCTCTGAGCTGAATTCCCACGGTCAGTAAAATATACCAATTTCTCATCAGGTAATCCAAAAATCAGCTTCCACTTCACAAATCTCCTCATTTTGCATAAGGAGCCTCTTGTCCCAACCTGACATGAGTAGAAATAGAAATGTACCAATTAAATGATTGTTCTGTGTATCAAAATCCTCATTGGAATATGTTGGGCAGGAAGCAATTTTCTCCTCACTTATTTTCATGAATATACATGACTGAAATGTTGAAACCAAACACACATTAGTTGGAGTCTGTACCCAACATGCAAGTATATCTAATTTATCTTTTTTTTTTCTTTATAGCCTGGGGTTAAAAAAATGTGAATGGAGAAAGATGGCAAAATCACCAAATATTTACAAACTACTTAGCAGTTTAGAAAGAACATGCATGTACTGGTGGGGGAGTTATGTTAACTATCAGGGTTTCGTAGATAGGACTCTGAAATACTAATTTCTCCCAAGATAATTCAACTGTTACATTACCTGTAGATTTAAATAATTCCCTCCATTAATTTTGGAATCTGAGCTTCTCTCCTATCCTTAGATGCCTCTGAAAATCCAAAGCTTAATTTTTATTTTGCGATGTATTTCATATATAAATTTGACACATATTAACTTAATGCGTTTCCTCACAACAATCTTGTAAGCTGGAGGTAAAAAAAATTGAGGATGAGGATTTGGGGTGATTAGCTCACAGAAGGCCTGGGGTGATAGAGCTTAATTGTAAGCATCAGCAATCTGTCAGCGCAGGATTCACAGAGCCCTGGGCTCCATGGATTCTGCTTTCCTGATGATTGGCAGGTTTTCAGGTTTTACCTGGCTTTCTTGTCTTATGTCATTTTCTCTCTTCATTTTCAGCTGGGAGAGTGAACCCCAACCTTGACCTTGCCTGATATCCATTCCTCATGTTGTCTATTTTCTCATTGCTGTGACACAGGAAGGACTTAAGGAAGAAGGGATTGATTTTGATTCACAGTTCAAGGGTACAGTCCATCTTGACAGGAAAATCATGGTATAGAAACTAGATGTGGTTGCTCTTATTTCATTCACAGTCAGGAAGCAAAGAAAAATGAATGTAAGCTCTCTACTAGTGTTCTCCTTTTTACTCAGTCCAGGATCCCATTCCATTGAAAGTTGCTACCATATTCACTGTGGGTCTACCCTTCTTAGTTGAGCCTCATGGAAATTCCCTCTCAGGCATCTTGAAGACATTGCTCCTATCTGATTGCAAATCCAATAAAGTTGATCATGAAAATCAGCCACCACACTTGAGCAACTTAAGCCCAATCATCAGGCCACTTAGGATCCTCATCCTGGGCTTCTTTTTATATCCAATCATGATCTGAAAATATCTAACCATAAATGATACTATATTAAATAATAACTACATTTATATTAAAAATTCTGGTGTCAGAAAGACAAACATGCTATGTACTCACTTATAAGTGGATATTAGCTATAAAGTAGAGGATCACCATGCTACAATCCACAGACACAGAGAGGCTAGGATGCACTAGGGTAAGGGCGGTACAGAGATTGTGGAAGTGGACAACCAATGACTGTTCCAGCCTCAGACCTATGCCATGAGAGTGAACCCTACCCCTGACCCTGCCTGGAGCACCAGGACCCAGAGGCTGCATGGCCCAGAGACCTAGGATAGAACCAAACACAATTGGAGAAAAAAAAAAGGCAATGTAATGATGCCTAACAATATTATGTTATACTTATAGATTGGTGCCTAGCCGGATTGTCATCAGAGAGGCTTCATCCAGCATCTGATGGAAACAGATGCAGAGCCCACAACCAAACACTAGGCTGAGCTTGGGTAATCCTGATGAAGAGAGAGAGGGAGGATTGTAGGAGCCAGGGAGGTCAAGGACATCACAAGGAGCATGCATGGGACTGACCTAGGCCCTCTGCATGTATATGACAGTTGTATAGCTTGGTCTTTTTTGTGGGACTCCTAACTGTGGGAACAGGGGCTGTCTTAAAATTTTTGCTGGCTTTTGGGACCCTATTCCTTATATTGGGTTGCCTTGCCCAGCCATAATACAAGGGGAGGTGGTTAGTCTTACTGAAACTTGATATTCCAGGTTTTGTTGATATCCATGGTGGGGAGGGGGCTGCCCTTTTCTAAATAGAAAAAGAGAAGGAGAGAATTTAAACTGACAGAGGGCAGATAGGTAGAGAGAGAGTGGGAGGAAAGAATGGAGGGGAAACTGTGGTTGGGATATAAAATAAATAAATAAAAATTAAAAATTAACAAACTGAAAAATAGTCTCTGGTGTCAATAGGAGGTTAAAGGGTAGGTCAAAACCTGGGGGCGGGGATTTATACTTAGAATATGTAAAGAATCCCTGCAAATCAATCATTAAAAAATACTTTTCTAAAAGCAGTTTAAACATTGATAGGAACTTCAAAAACATGTTTCAGTGATTGCCAAACCTGAAACTGTGTTTAAGTTCATTTGAACCAGGAAAAGAAAGTTAAGATTTCAGACCTAGTCTTAGAGTCAATCCACTAAGGTAACACTTCTGACAACAGCGTACTGTAGACAGGGGAGCACTGGAACCTCCCTGGTCTTCTCTTGGGAGTACACAGTCAGAAGCATCTGTGATAGTTGAACAACATGACTCCCATAGGGCAAAGACGTCACTTCTAGACGTATAACCAGAGGAAATATTTATACAAAGATTTAATATTATTCCCCCAAAATCTTTTAGTTGGATCTTCATTTTTCCCCAGCAGAAAATGAAGACTGGGTATTAGCAGCAGGAATTTGGTTTTACTTTACCCTCAGACTTGTCCTTAAACACTAAAAATGCCATATTATATTTTTTATTTAAAAAATTAATCATTTTACATACCAACCACAGATCCTCCTCTCATCCCTCCTCCGCCTCCCTCCCTGTCTTCCCTCCTGACCCCCCCTCTCGTCCCCTCCTCTAAGAGCATAAGTACTCTCATGGGGCAACAGTAAAGCTTGTACATTCAGTTGAGGCAGGACCAAGTCTCTCCCCCCTGCATCAAGGGTGAGCAAGGTGTCCTACCAGAGATAATGGGATCCAGAAAGCTAGCTAATGCACCAGGGGTAGATCCTGATCACACTGCCAGGGGCACTTCAAACAGACCCAGCTACACAACTGTCTCTCATATGCAGAGGATCTAGTCTGGTCCCATGAATGTTCCACGGCTGTCAATCTATAGTTTGTGAGTTCCTATGGGCTTGGTTCAGTTGTCCCTGTAGATTTGCCCATTATGATCTTGAACCCCCTTGCTCATATAATCCCTCTTCCCCTTCTTCAACTGGACTCCAGGAGCTTAGCCTGGTGCTTGGTTGTGGATCTCTGCATCTGCTTTTATCACTTACTGGAAGAAGGCTCTATAATGACAGTTAGGTTATTTACCAATCTGATTATCAGGGTAGGCCAGTTCAAACACCCTCACCACTATAGCTAGTAGTCTAATCTGGGGTCATCCTTTTGGGTTCCTAGGAATTTTCCTAGCACCAGGTTTCTCTGTTACCCCATAATGTCTCCCTCTATTAAGATATCTCCTTCATTGCTCTCCCACCCCAACATTCCCCAGCTCAACTATCCCATTCTCTCATGTTCTAATTTCCTATCCCTTTCCCTCTATTGCCCCACCTCATCCCCAGTTTACTCATGGAGATCTCCTCTGTTTCCCCATCCCAACGTGATCCTTGTGATCCTCTTAGACTCCTCCTTCTTTCCTAGCTTCTCTGGAGCTGTGGGTTATGGTCTGATTATCCTTTGCTTTACATCTAGTATCCACTTATGAGTGAGTACATACCATGTTTGTCATTCTGAGTCTGGCTTACCTCACTCAGGATGATATTTTCTAGTTCCATCCATTTGCCTGCAAATTTCATGATGTCATTTTTTTTTTTTTTTTTTTTTTTTTTGGAGACAGGGTTTCTCTGTGTGGCTTTGCGCCTTTCCTGGAACTTGCTTGGTAGTCCAGGCTGGCCTCGAACTCACAGAGATCCGCCTGCCTCTGCCTCCCAAGTGCTGGGATTAAAGGCATGTGCCACCACCGCCCGGCGATGTCATTGTTTTTTACAGCTGAGTAATACTCTATTGTGTATATGTACCACATTTTCTTTATCCTTTCTTCGGGTGAGGGGCATCTAGGTTGTTTCCAGTTTCTGGCTATTACGAATAATGCTGCTATGAACATAGTTGAGCAAGTGTCCTTGTGGTATGATTGAGCATTCCTGAGGTATATGACTAAGAGTGGTGTCCTTGGGTCTTGAGATAGATTGATTTCCAATTTTCTGAGAAGTTACCATACTGATTTCCAAAGTGATTGTACAAGTTTGGACTCCACAAACAGTGGAGGAGTGTTCCCCTTGCTCCACATCCTCTCCAACTTAAGCTGTTATCAGTGTTTTGATCTTCTTTTTCTTACTTAGTTTTTATTCATAATCATAAACTTAACTCTGCAATCCAGCTAGATTTGGGAGGGGAATGAGGAGAATATGGAACCCAGAGAACTTCAGTGAGAGCGGAGATTACAGGGTACTGTGAGCAGATGGGGTGGGGGTGCTCTCCTGCTACAGAAAGAATGGCCTAGTGGGTAGGAAGCCCGCAAGTTGAAAGAATTAGAGTTGTCCGCAGTCACAAATGGTGATCTTCTTGCTGGTCTTGCCATTCCTGGACCCAAAACGCTCCATGGCTTCCACAATGTTCATGCCTTCTTTCACCTTCCTGAAGACCACATGTTTGCCATCCAGCCACTCAGTGTTGGTGGTACAGATGAAAAACTGGGAACCATTTGTGTTTGGTCCAGCATTTGTCATGGACAAGATGCCAGGACCTGTATGCTTCAGGACGAAGTTCTCATCCTCAAATTTCTCTCCGGAGATGGATCTGCCACCAGTGTCATTATGGCATGTGAAGTCACCATCACCCTAGCACATGAATCCTGGAATAATCCTGTGAAAGAAGGAACCCTTATATCCAAATCCTTTCTCTACAGCGCTCAGGGTGCGGAAGTTTTCTGCTGTCTTTGGAACTTTGTCTGCAAATACCTCGAAGGAGATGCGGCCCAAGGGCTCGCCATTGGCCTTGATGTCAAAGAACACAGTGGGATTGACCATGGCTGCAGCAAGCGGAGACAGGGGACAGAGGCATCTGTAAAGCAGGGCAGTGTTTTTGATCTTAGCCATTCTGACAGGTGTAAGATGGTATCTCACAGTCATTTTGATTTGCATTTCCCTAATGACTAAGGATGTTGAGCAATTCCTTAAATGTCTTTCAGCCATTTGAGCTTCTTCGGTTGAGAATTCTCTGTTTAGATCTGTAGCACAATTTTTAATTGGACTGTTAGGTATTTTGATGTCTAGTTTCTTGAGTTCTTTATATATTCTGGAGATCAGCCCTCTGTCAGATATGGGACTGATGAAGATCTTTTCCCATTCTGTAGGCTCTCATTTTGTCTTATTTGATGTGTCTTTTTCCTTACAGAAGCCTCTCGGTTTCAGGAGGTCCCATTTATTAACTGTTGCTCTCAATGTCTATGCTACTGGTGTTATATTTAGGAAGTGGTCTCCCGTGTCAACACATTCTAGGCTCCTTCCTACTTTCTCTTCTATCAGGTTTAGTGTAGCTGGATTTATGTTGAGGTCTTTGATCCACTTGGATTTGAGTTTTGTGCATGGCGATAGATATGGATCTAATTGCAATCTTCTAAATGTTGACATCCAGTTATGCCAGCACCATTTGTTGAAAATGTTTTCTTTTGTCCATTGTACAGTTTTGGCTGCTTTGTCAAAAATTGGATGTTCATAGTTGTATGGATTTATGTCAGAATCTTGAATTTGATTCCACTGGTCCACATGTCAGTTTTTATGCTAATATCAAGCTGTTTTTATTAATACAGCTTTATAGTAGATCTTGAGGTCAGAGAGGGTGATGCCTCCAGAAGTTGCTTTATTGTAAAGGGTTGTTTTAGCTCTCCTAGATTTTTTTATTTTTCCATATGAAGTTGAGTATTGGTCTTTCGAGGTCTGTGAAGAATTGTGTTGGGATTTTTATGGGGATTGCACTGGATCTGTAGATTGTTTGTGCTAAGATTGTCATTTTTATTATTTTGGATCTACCTATTCATGATCATGGGAGATCTTTCCATTTTTTGATATCTTTTTCAATTTCTTCCTTCAAGGACTTAAAGCTCTTGTCATACAGGTCTTTCACTTGTTTGGTTAGGGTTAGCCCAAGGTATTTTATATTATTTGTAGCTATTGTAAAGGGTGATGTTACTCTGATTATTTCTCAGTCCATTTATCATTTGTATATAAGAGGACTACTGATTTTTTTGGAGTTAATCTTGTATCCTGCCACATTATTGAAGGTGTTTATCAGTTTTTGGAGTTCCCTGGTAGAATTTTGGGGTCACTTATATAGACTACCATATCGTCTGCAAATAACAAAAGTTTGACATCTTCCTTTCCAATTTGTATCTCCTTGATCTCCTTTTGTTATCTTATTGCTCTAACTAGAACTTTGAGTACTATATTGAATAGATATGAGGAGAGTGGAAAACCTTGTCTTGTTCTAGATTTTAGTGGAATCCCTTTAAGTTTCTCTCCATTTAATTTGATGTTGGTTGTTGGCTTGTGGTAAATTGCCTTTATTATGTTTAGGTACATTCCTTGTGTTCCTGATCTCTCCAAGACTTTTATCATGAAGGGATGTTGGATTTTGTCAAAGGCTTCTTCAGTATCTAATGAGATGATCATGTGTTGTTTTTTTTTTTCTTTCAGTACGTTTATATGATGGATTACATTGACAGCTTTTCATATGTTGAACAATCCCTGCATCTCTGGGATGAAGCCTACTTGATCATGGTGAGTAACTTTTTTGATGTGTTCTTGGATTCAATTTGCCAGTATTTTATTGAGTATTTTTGCATCAATGTTCATGAGAGACATTGGTCTGTAATTCTCTTTCTTTGTTGCATCATTGTGTGGTTTGAGTATCAGAGTAACTGTAGCCCCATAAAAAGAGTTTGACAGTATTCCTTTTGTTTCTATTGTGTGGAACAATTTGAAGAGTATTGGTATTAGCTTTTCTTTGAAATTCAGTTAGAATTCTATGCTGAAACCATCTGGTCCTGGGGTTGTTTTTTGTTGTTGTTGTTGTTGTTGGGAGACTTTAATGACTGCTTCTATTTCCTTAGGGGTTATAGGTCTATTTAAAATGTTTATCTGATCATGATTTAATTTGGGTATTTGGTACCTATCCAGAAAATTGTCCAGTTTTTCTAGATTTTTCATTTTTGTGGAGTACAGGTTTTTGAAGTATGACCTGATGATTCTCTGGATTTCCTCATTGTCTGTTGCGATGTCTCCCATTTAGTTTCTGATTTTGTTAATTTGGATAAACTCTTTCTGCCTTTTGGTTAGTTTGGAGAGGGTTTGTCTATCTTGTTGATTTTCTCAAAGAACCAACTCTTTGTTTTATTGATTCTTTGAACTGTGCTCTTTGTTTCTATTTTATTGATTCCAGCCCTCAATTTGACTATTTCCTGGCATCTACTCCTCCTGGGTGAGTTTGCTTCTTGTTGTTCTAGAGTTTTCAGATATGTTGTAAAGTTGCTAGTGTGAGATTCCTCCAACTTCTTTATGTAGGCATTTAGAGCTATGAACTTTCCCCTTAGTACTACTATCATGGTGTTGCATAAGTTTGGGTATGTTGTACATTCATTTTCATTAAATTCTAGGAAGTTTTTAATTTCTTTTTTTTTATTTCTTCCTTGACCCAGTGGTGATTCAGCTGAGCATTATTCAGTTTCCATGAGTTTGTAAGCTTTTTGTAATTTGGATTGTTGTTGACTATAAGCCATGGTGGGCTGATAAAATACAGAAGGTTATGCCAGTTTTTTTTCATCTGTAGAGATTTGCTTTGTCATCAATTTTAGAGAAGGTTCCATGGGTTGCTGAGAAGAAAGTATATTTCTAGTCTTTGGATGGAATGTTCTGTACATGTCTATTAGGTTCATTTGAGTCATAATGTCTGTTAGTTCCCTTATCTCTCTGTTAAGTTTCTGTTTGGCAGACCTGTCCATTGGTGAGAGTTGAGTGTTGAAATCTTCCATTATTAGTGTGTGGGGTTTGATGTGTGATTTAAGCTTTACTGATGTTTCTTCTACATATGTGAGTGCCCTTGTATTGGGGGCATAAATGTTTCAGAATTAAGACTTTATCTTGATGGATTTTTCCTGTGATGAATATGTAATGTCTTTTTTGATCTCTTTTGATTAATTTTAGTTTGAAGTCTATTTTGTTATATATTAAGATAGCTACACCAGCTTCTTTCTTAAGTCCATTTAAGTCCACACTCTGAAATAGTGTCTGTCATTGAAGTTGATATGTGTTTCTTGTATGCAGCAGAAGGATGGATGCAGTTTTCATTTCCATTTCATTAACCTGTGTCTTTTTATAGGCAAATTAAATCCATTGATATTAAGGGATATTAATGACCAGTGATTGTTAATTCCTGTTATCTTTAAGTGGTTGTGTTGTGTGCTTCCCTTCTTTGTTGGTGTGGGATTGTCTATTGCCTATGTTTCCATGGCATCTGACTTCCTTAGGATGGATTTTTCCTTCTAGTGCTCTCTGTAGGGTTGGGTTTGTGGACAGATATTGTTTAAATCTAGTTTTATTACACAATATCTTATTTACTCTATCTATGGTGATTGACAGTTTTGCTGGGTATAATAGTCTGGGTTGCCATCTGTGGTCTCTTAGTGTCTGCATACCATTTGTTCAGGACCTTCTGGCTTTCAGAGTCTCCATTTAGATGTCAGGTGTTAGTCTGATAAGTCTGCCTTTATGATACTTTGTCTTTTTTCTTTACAGGTCTTAATTTTTTTTCTTTATTCTGTATGTTTAGAGGTTTGATTATTATGTGGTGAGGAGATTATTTTGGGGTCCAGTCTATTTGGTGTTCTGTAAGCTTCTTGTTTGTTCATAGGCATTTCCTTCTTTAGGTTGGGAAAGTTTTCCACTATGATTTTGTTGAATATATTCTCTGCACCTTTGAGCTGGAATTCTCTTTCTTCTATTCCTATTACTCTTAGGTTTGATCTTTTCATGGTGTCCCAGATTTCCTGGGTGTTTCGTGTTATGACTTTGTTGGCTTTAATGTTTTCTTTGACTGATGAATCTATTTCCTTTATCTTATCTTCAATACCAGAGATTCTCTCTTCCATCCATGCACTCTTAGATTTTCAATTTCCAGCATTCCCTTGGTTTGTGTCTTCTTTATTGCCTCTGTTTCAGTTTTCAAGTCTTTAACTGTTTCCTTCACCTGTTTGATTGTTATTTTTTTGTCTTCTTGACTTTCTTTATTGGATTTATTGATTTCTTCCATTTTTTGTCTTTTCTTTGATTTCTTTAAGAAAATTTTTCATATCATCTTTAAAGGCCTCTATCACCTTCATAAAGTCATTTTCTTCTGCTTCTTCTACATTGAGTTGTTCAGGTCTTACTGTAGTAGAACCACTATGTTCTGGTGGTGCTACATTGCTCTTTATGTTTTTGAATGCTTCCTTGAACTGGCATCTACCCATCTCTTCCTCCAATTGGTGCAAAAGGTGTCTGTGTCTCACTCAGGGAGCTGCTCTTGGTTCAATTAGTACTGGTAGTATTTGTATCTCAGGAAGCTGCTGAGGTCTCTCATGGATGGGTGGGTTTGGGGGACAGAGTAGGGCTTGTAGATTGCAGGATCCAATGAGGGTGGTGGTGGAAAGGCCACCTTCAGGATTCTTGCCTGTTGGCCTGCAACTGGGCCTGGGTAGGAGTATGGGAGAACAGGTTGTGCCCCTGGGCCTAAGCCTAGAGACCACATTCTATTTTAATAATTTTTTGTTGCCTTGAAGTTCAGAAAAGGTCATAGGTTTTGTTTAGGAAGAGAATCACTAGCTAATTATACCAGTATGAACACATACTCCAGTCCCTCTCTGCAAGACAACCAGTTTGATATCTTTTCACATCCATCCTAGGCTTAAAGCTGAGCTATCAGGAGATAAAACACGCAGACAGAAAAACAGCAGGTCTGAAAAACAATTCAATTTACATTTAAAATGTAAGACAAAAGAAAACACTGCCAGGTGGTGGTGGTGCATGCCTTTAATCCCAGCACTCGGGAGGCAGAGCCAAGTGGATGTCTGTGAGTTTGAGGCCAGCCTGGACTACCAAGTGAGTTCCAGGAAAGGCACAAAGCTACACAGAGAAACCCTGTCTCAAAAAACCGGGGGAAAAAAAAAAAGAAAGAAAACACTAAAACATAGAAAATACAGAACCATGGAGAAGTTAAAGTGAGTGATGAGAGCAAACTTGCTACATAAAAGAGAAAGTTAGATCATGACATCAAAACATTGATCATGAGCTCTGAGTAAGGTACTCTCCAAAGCATAGAGCAGCAGAAAAGTTCAAAGGAAAAGAACAAATAGAAAGCTAAACAAACAATATAGTAATAAATACAGATAAAAATAAATATATAAAAATTAGAAATAAAAGTTTATTCTAGCCAAAAAATAGAATAAATTGGATAAAATCAGAAACTTTATTAAAGCTATTATTTTAAAATAAAGAATTGTCATGCTACTTTCCAAATATATAAAAGCCTTTAACAAACTAAACCTGCAGACACATTTACAAAAGAAAAAGCAAAGGAAAAAGAAAGTACAAATGCAGAGTTAGTAGTTCATAATTATTTTATAATTATTAGTATGTATAGTATGATTTATTTATGAAAACCTAAACACATCAAGTAAAGCACTCTTGAAGGATACATACTATACACTATTCTTAAATATCTTAATTCTTTGAGCATTTCATATAATGTATTTCTGTCACACTTGCTCCTTTCTCCCAACTCATCCCATATCTCTGTTCATTGGCTGAAGTCCCTGGGTCTTCATTAATAGAGTCTTGATGTGAAGTGCTGGAGGATAAGCAGAGCAATGGCACTATTTGTAATGTTGGGGGGGAGTTTATGGAAACTCTTTGGCCAACATCTCCAAAAGAGAAAGCCCATTTTTTACACTGATCTTTTCATTTATTAACCAATGGTATCCAGTAGAGGCATTATAGGGTAATTCATTTTAAACTCTCTTTATATGTGTACAGTTGTGTATTTTAGGAAGCTGTTACAGAAGTGGGTTTCCACATGACTTTTTAAAAGCATTTTTAGTATTAGTTTTGCCTCCTCTGTATTCCCTCTTCTACCCTTCCCAATGCCCTTCATCCCTTTATACTTCATAATCTCTCCTCTCCCTTAAAAGCCCTCCAGGGGGCCCCTCAACAGCTTCCTGATTTCTACAAGTATTCTGAATGAAGAACACTTATCTGAATATTCAAAGCTTGCATCCACAAATGAGGGCAAACATGTGACACTGGTGTTTCTGGGTTACCTCACTCTGAATAATTTGTACAAATAAAAAAAAAAAAAACAGAAAGAAATGAAAGGGATACAAACAGAAAAATTCAAAATATCCCTCTTTTCAGATGACATGATACTATACATAGGAGGTCATAAAAGACTCTACCAGAAAACTACAGCTAAAGACCATTTTCAGCAAAGTGATAGGATAACAAATTCACACAGGAAAGTCAGCATGCTTTCTCATCTGTCTAGATACATTTTATGAACCACATGATCTAAAATGGGTATGGGGTGGTTTGAAAGAAAATCCCCCCGAAGGGTGTGGCAATATTAGGAGGTGTGGCTTTGTTGGAGGCAGTGTGTTACTGTAGGGGAGGGCTTTGAGGTCTCTTTTGCTCAAGCTTCCTGAAGTGTGACTGTCAGTTTGACCTCCTGTGGCCTGCAAGATGTAGAGCTCTCAGCTACTTCAGCACCACATCTGCCTGCATGCTGTCATGCTCCCTGTCATCATGATAATGGACTGAATCTCTGAAACTGTAATTGAGCCACCCCAATTAAATGTTTTCTTTATAAATGTTGCTATGGTCATGGTGTCTTTTTCACAGCAATAAAACTCTAACAAAGACAGAAGTTGGTACCAGGGACTGGGATATTGCTGTGATAGGCCTGACCACACTTTTATTTAGAGTAAGATGGACTTTGAGACTTTGGAATAGGAAAGCAATGGAATACTTTAAGCATTGCTTAATGGGTCATAAAAGAGGAGTGGGGAAGACAGTAGTAGTGAGTGTGATTTGATGAACTGTGGGGGGCTACCTCAAGATGTTTCAGAAGAGAAGAATTTTAGTATGTTGCCTATATTCTTGTGATATTCTGGTGAAGGAGGTGGCTGCTTTTTGCCCTTGTCAAAAAAAGTTTGACAGAGGCTAAAGTGAAGAACTTTGGATTAATTCTGCTGGCTGAAGAAATTTCAAAACAGCCTAGTATAGACTCTGTCCTGTGGTTTTTGGTGTTAACTCTAAAGAAGCTTTATAATGAAAAGGAACTAAATAAAGGCTTAGAGCCAGGTGTGGCAGTGCATACCTTTAATCCCAGCACTGAGGAGGCAAAGGCACGCAGATCTTACCCAGCTATGTTTCCAACTTATGAAAAGGAACTGAAGAACAGCTTAGAGCCAGGTGGGGTGAGGCATGCCTTTAATTCCAGTACTGAGAAGGCAGAGACTGGCAGATCTCTTAAGTTGGTGGCCAGCCTGGTCTACAGAGCAAGTTTCAGGACAGCCAAGCTAGGCAATGAAGATGTAATTGAATGAGGGGGCCATGTTCCAGTGACAGTAAACAGCAGAACTTGGCAGCTTCAGCCACAGGGTCCTGGCTTTACCGTTAAGGATAGAAGAAAGGAGATATGGAATAAAGCTGCTGAGACCAGGCACATGTCAGGGGTGTCCCTGAATGGAGGTCTAATAGAGAGGACATTGTGTGAAGCTGTGAAGTTGAAGCCTGGATTGCCTTGAAGAAACCAAGATATTAGAGATGCCAGAGTCACGGGATACCTGCTAACAAGAGCTGCTAACAGGGAATGGAATGAGGCCAAGAGAAAGAAGTGTGTTGCAGTCAACAAAGCTGAGTGGAGTTGGAGATGTGGAGAGCATTTTTGACGTCAGACATAGAGATTCAGAGTTTGGAGTTTGCCCAGTTGGTTTTCAGGCTTGCTTTGGTCCAGTATTTCCTTACTATGCTCCCTTCCATATATTTTAGAATGGTAATGTATATACTGTGCCATTCTATGTTAGAAGTATGTGATATGCTTTTTTATTTTGACTTTTACAAGGGTATCACAGTTAAGAGATTGCCATGCATCTCAGAAGAGACTTTGGACTTTGATACAAGTTTGAGACTGTTAATAGATTGCAGGGACTTTTGAAGTTGGACTGCATACATTTTTTGCATTATGGTATGGCTATAAGTCTTTGGGGGCCAGGGAGTAGAATGTGGTGGTTTGAAAGAAAATGTCCCTCAAAGGGAGTGGCACTATTAGGAGATGTGGCCTTGTTGGAGGAAGTATGTCACTGTGGGGGTAGGCTATGAGGTCTCTTTGGCTCAAGCTTTCCTTAGTCCCTCAATGTGACTGTCAATTCGATTTCCTATTGCCTGCAAGATGTAGGATTCTCAGCTACTACAGCACCATATCTACCTGCATACCTCCATGTTCCCCTTCATGATGATAATGGATTGAACCTCTGAAACTGCAAGCTGTCATCCCAATTAAATTTCTTTATAAGAGTTGCCATAGTCATGGTGTCTCTTCACAGTGATAAAAACCCTAACAGGTAGCAGGTGTCAGTTGTGTCTAAAGAAGAGATTAATTCATATTATTTCATATCATTTGTACACAAGACAAGATGACAAAGCTCCTTTTCTAAAAGCTCTTAAACCATCCGTAGGTCATCATCCACAACTGATGCTGCACTCCTTCTCTACAGAGAGCACATTTTTTTTCCTTTGTTGCTAAACATGTCACTATTTCTTTGACTGCGTACCAAAAAAAAAAAAACAAAAAACAACAACAACAACAAAAAAAAACAGTTCCTATTTTGGAGCTAAGTGGTATAAAAATGACTCCTTTTTGTGGAGTCTCTACGAATCAGTTTTGATAAGCTAATGTGGGTATGATATATCTCCTCCATATATGCTTTTTCTTTCCACATAGTAACTTTATTGAGATACTAGTAGCATGTCACGAAACTCATTCTTTTAAATTGCTCAATTTGATTGTTCAATATGGTCATTAAAATTTGCATCACACTAAATGATTCTAAAACACTTTCATTGTCCCAACGAAACCATTTCCCATTTTCCTCAAACCCGGACCCTGAAGACCACTAATCTATTATCTGCCCCTAAAGACTTGCTTGTTCAAGACATTCATACTTTCTCACATGTTTATCAGTTCATTCCTGTTGGAATAGTCATCCTTTCCGAGCTAAATACTATTCCATTGTATGGATAAGCTATGTTTTATTTATCTCTTCATCACTCAATGGACATTTTAACTACACCCTACTTGGGATATTCTAAGTAATACTTCTTCCAGCTAGACAATATGCAGACAGTGGAAGACCTTGGAATATTCAGCTCTAAATGGGATGTCTCCATCAAATCCCTCTCCTCAGGGCTTAAGGTACCCTGTGGAAGAAGATGCAGAAAGTGTAAGAGCCAGATGGGATAGGGAACACCAAGGAAACAAGCCTTCTAAACACAGTAGGACCGGTGCACACATAGCTCACAGAGACTGAGGCTGCAGGCACAAGGCCTGCATGGGTCTGTACCAGATGGAGTCCTAGAGCTGGAAGGAGAAGTAGACACATGACCCTATCCCTAACCCAGAAGCTATCTCCAATTGATAACTACTTCCAAGTGAAAATACATATGTATATATCTTTCTACAAGGGAGTCTCACTGGAGAAACACACTACTCTTAAGGGTAGGCTGCATGCCCAGCAGTAGATGGCCAACAGAAAAAGAACTCTGTCATCTTTGGAGGATCTTTGTCTCATAATGTCATGTCAGGGCATTTTTTAACTCTATGTCCTTTGCATATATGTTATGGCTTCAAGTTTTGTGTTTTTATGGGATTTCTGTGGTGTGAACATGTGTGTCTCTATATTTATATGTTTCTTCTGGTTTTCTTTTGCTATTTTTCTCCTCTTCGGGTTGTTTTTGCTGTTGTTTTGTTGTTTATTTTCTCTTATTGTATTTTATTTTATTATTATTATCCCTAGAAGCCTATTCTTTTCTAATGTGAGACTGAAAAGAGGTGGATTCCAAAGGGAGAGGAGGTGGGAAGGAACTGGGAGGAGCGGGGGAGGGGAAACCATAATTACAATATATTACATAAAAAAATATTTCAATAAAATAAAAAATGGTTCTATTAATATTCATATAAAACTTTATGTATGGACACAGGTTTTCAATTATTTACAGAAACTTCCAAAGTTGATTCACCATTTGACATTCTCACCAGCAATGTATGAGAATTCCAATTTCCCAAATGTTTTCCAGCATCTGCTATTATCTGATATTTATTCCAGCCTTCCAAGTGAATACAAAGTGGTGTCATGTATATAGGTTATATGTGATAGAGATAATGTTCAATCAAAGTTATATTAAATAGTGTAGCTACTCCCATATTGGTATGTTACAAAACTCTTATTATTCACCTGAAAATGCAAATAACATTGAAATGTGTATATACATATGTATGTGTATCATTCCATCATACTTATAATGCCTATAATAATTTATGAATAAGACACAGTAAGAGATTTGAAACAACTCATAATAAAACATAATAATGAAACTGTTACTAGAGTTACATAAATGTTATTTGTTTCTCCCCTCCCTCTTGAATGGGTGAAAAAAGATATTAACATTCTCAGATCATGATTTCCCACAGGTAACTGAAGCTTGAGAACACAGAACTACAGCTAAAGAACTGTTGCACATGAAAGGTTGTTTAAACCATAAGCAAGCCACATTATATTGGTATTGTTATTATTACTGTTATTGTTATAAATAAAATACAGTGGACAAGCTTCTTCATTGTAAAAAAAGGAAAATGTGAGAAAAAAAAACCTTTCTGAATAAAGCAGAAAAAAATTGCTGGAAGCGTATCTTGGCACTGATAGATTATAAATAATGGATGGAGAATATGGCTCAGAGACAGGAAGTGCCTTGACAGGCTAAGAGATGAGAAAAAAAGCCATGCTAGTCCATGCAAATGCAGTGGAGAGTCAGCTCTCTCTGGCCTTCCAGGTGAACCAGGTACCCCAGCCCAACCATTCCTCTGCATCTCTTACCATTGCCATAGTAACAAACAAAATGATTATGCTTCTGTCATTTATCTCAGATTCAATGTCATTTGATCCGCCTGTCATATGCCATTTCATTGATGGCATCTGGGAAAGGAATTATTTACCTCACCTTGGTTTTCCTGAACAAATTAGAATAAAAATTTTCATTATAGATAACATATTTAAGAGCACAAAAGAAAGTTCCAGGTACACTAAACTTTTAACAAATGTATTTCCTGTCCTCTTTCTATAGTAAACACTTTGTGAGCAAAAGGGAGTCAGGGCTCACTAACACCTAATAATGATCTGGTTCTTATCCTCCCAGAACAGAGACTTGGTGGGATACAAAAGCATCCTCTATGCACCAAGGAGCTCAGTGAATTCCATTCCCAGGGATGGAAGCTTCCACTCTCTTACTCAGATTAGTGTTTCTCTGCCTTCTTATGTTTTTTCAATAACCAATGGAGTCTTTAACATTCATGTCAAGACCCTTGCATGAACCCTAAAAACAGAATGTCAGTTAAGTGCCAAGTCCCTGAAACTCTCTTTTTAATTCCCAATATTCTTGACACATCAAAACAACAACAAAAAATGTAGCCAAGACTGGAGGGTATGGGGTCACTGATCCTTCTTACACATGCTGGGAATGACAAGAAACTCATGTTACCTAGAAGACAGCCTGATTCCTGCAAATCCCCTATGTCTTCTATTCTTTGGAACCTTGCCCATACAATGGCAGAACAAGTGAATGATGTCATCTGCTTTTACAGTCTAACTTAAAAGACCCTCTCCCTTAACTAAGTGGGTGCAATAATGGTACATTATGGAGAAGCCAAATGCTGTAATCCCAGAGGGTCAAACATGCACCTCCAGGAAATATTGTAAGAATAAACATTATCGATAAGATTTGTAAGGGATGGAATGGTGTTTGTTTACCTGTTGATACTATACCTTAGCAAGGCAGTAGATATAACATTACACATATGCAAACTCCTAGTGATATTTTTCCAAGATTCTCTACAACCTACCCACATTGTCTGAGCACAGCTAAGATGTCAATGTGACACTTCCTTACTGGCTAACTCTCACAGTGATGGAAGATCCCATGAATGCTACTGAAGGAAAAAGGTGATCATCAGTCATAACCAACTGTGAACTGTAGGAGCTACAATGATAACTGGCAGGATAATACATGCCCACTGGTGCTGTAGTGGCACTAACATTATAGAAGTAACCAACCACTTTCTGAATGGATTTAAGTTCTGCTCCACAAGATGAAACCCAGATACTACACATCTGTTGAGCCAAGAACATTGTCTAGACAGGTCATAGATCTTAATGGAGAACCTATCACTATAATTATACTAAATACATGTTATTAAAGTGACTCTTAATTACTTACTATTATATCTATAAGTTCATGTATTACTCAATCTTCATTACAGAAGCTTCTATTTCTTTTTCCATTCTTTTTTCCCTTTTAATGAAAATAGAGAAGCATTTACTTTCAATAGATGGTAATTAACATAGCGCTACACTGAACAACATGCAGAGAATAGAAGACTACTGAATTCCCAGCTCTAACTATAACATCTATACCACAAGTTCTCCTCCCAAGGTTCAGGGATCATTGAAGAAGAGGAGGTAGAAAGAGTGTAAAGGACAGAAGTAATAGATAAGTACAAGGAAAAAATGTTTTTAGACACAGCTTGTTAGTTGCCCTTATAAACTCAAAATGGTTGTAACAGCATACGCAAGACTAGCATATGGGGAAGAGAAGATGAGCATGAATACCACCTCTACCTGAAAAGTCACTGGTAATTGGTAGCTGCTGGGAGAAAGAGGGTCAGTTTTCAAGACTGTGGTCCCTTATGGTCAGCCATGTGCTGTGGGATGGTCTGTATGTCAAGTGTGTTGCTGATTGGTCAATAAATAAAACACTGATTGGCCAGTAGTCAGGTAGGAGGAAGTATAGGTGGGACAAGGAGGAGAATAATTCTGGGAAGTGGAAGGCTGAGTCAGAGACACTGCCAGCCGCTGCCATGACAAGCAGCATGTGAAGATGCTGGTAAGCCACGAGCCACGTGGCAAGGTATAGATTTATGGAAATGGATTAATTTAAGCTATAAGAATAGTTAGCAAGAAGCCTGTCACAGCCATATAGTTTGTAAGCAATATAAGTTTCTGTATTTACTTGGTTGGGTCTGAGCAGCTGTGGGACTGGCGGGTGACAAAGATTTATCCTGACTGTGGGCAAGGCAGGAAAACTCTAGCTACAGCCATGCTCAGTGGAAGTCCACACAACACATTCAATAATACATGGTAATACAAAATGGACTTGATGGATTACTTTTAAAAAATGATAAAGTTGAGCAAGTAGAGAAGGCTGGGAGATATGGGAAGAGATGAGGGAGGGGTGGATAAAACTTTGAATAAAACTCTCGAGGGATAAATAAAGAAGCAAAAGAAAAAAGAATAAAACTTACAAAAAAATCTAATTCACTGGGTCTAAGGTAGAATTCAGCAACAATAAAATTGTTAAAATTCCCTGAGGAGTTCTTCAGTTTGGAAAATCACTGGTTTGGAGAAAACATTTGCACTTAATTTTCCTGGGTTTGATCTTTCTCAAAGCTCCCATTCTCAGGTAACGTAAGTGTGGGCACTGCAGGTTCACCAGAGGTACAGGAGGGACTTTCCAAGAACTTCTGGAGGGGAAGTAACTGCCTGACAAAGGGAAAAGCATTAAAATAGAAAACTTAGCTTAAAAATCACCATGGTACTTAAACAGACTCCTGACTTGGGAACAAGAGAACATTTTTTTTTCTAACATCCCACTGAGCAGTGCACTTAGCTAGCTGTCAAATATGCAAACAGTAATTTTTCATTCTAATTATTTTGGGATGTTTTTCCTAGGTTGCATGATTATGTGGTTAAAAACCCTAGTTTTATACATGTATTAATTGATACTTGGGCTAATAAAGATGCTGCAAGTCTTAGAGTCCACAATAAGGGCCAGGGAGTGTACTTACTAATGGAGCCTGCCCATGCATATTTATGATCCACAAATGAGCATAGCCTTAAAAAAAAATTAATGAACAATAGCATCTTCCAAACCCATCAGGACTGATATACATATGAACTCACAGAGATGGTGACAACATGCAGAAGTCCTGCACATGTTCAAAGCAGACAAAAATTCCAGCATAGAGCCAGGCGGTGGTGGCGCATGCCTTTAATCCCAGCACTTGGGAGGCAGAGCCAGGCAGATCTCTGAGAGTTTGAGGCCAGCCTGGTCTACTGAGCAAGATCCAGGAAAGGCGCAAAGCTACACAAAGAAACCTTGTCTCGGAAAAACCAAAAAAAAAAAAAAAATCCAGCATAGAGAAGGAGAAATGAATGCAAAGTCATACCCATAACCAAGAAGCTATTTTCAATTGATAGCTCTTGGGAAAGAGAAAATCAGTTTTTTCCAACGGAGTTCCACTGCACTCCAGACCAGGTCCCATGTCTAGGAAGAGTTGGTCAACACAAAATGGACTCGATGTTCTTTGGTGTGTGTGTGTGTGTGTGTGTGTGTGTGTGTGTGTGTGTCTGTGTCTGTGTCTGTCTGTGTATGTGTATGTGTCTATGCATTGTGTTTTTTTTTTTTCATTTTTTGGTATTATTGAGTTTTTAATTTGTTTTGATTTTATTATTTTCTTTTGTTGTTCTTCCTTTGTATATGTTTATGTGGGTGAAGAAGAGAACAGGAAATTGAGTGGGTATGTAGGTGGGGAAGATCTGGGAGAAGTTGGAGAAAGGATATTATAAAAATATTGTATAAGAGTTTTTAAAAAAACAACAAAAAATTAACAAAACTCTAAATAAATTTAAAGAGATGTAAAAATCACTTGACAAAGTTTTATGTGTTTATGATATGAAAATGATGGCTTGATATAGGTATAAGCCTTGTGTCATGTTTTCACAGATCACTTAACATATCTATCACCATGCATGTTATGCATGTAGAGCTCCAGAACTTGCTGATCATGTATCTAAAAGTTTGTAGCTTCTGAGCAATACCTTCTCAGTTTTCCCCACAGATCCAGCCCCTGACAAGTAACATTCCACTCCTTTTTCTGTGAGTTTGAAGATTTTTTTAGACTTCACAAATGGCAAATACAGTATTTATCTTCCTATGTTTGGTTTAACCCATTTTACGAAATGCCCTCTGGGTTCATCCACATTGGCACAAATCCTTACTGTTGTAGCTAATACTTTATTATATATGCACCACATTTTCATCTTCCATTCCCTGTTAGCTTGCTGTGATATTTTGGCTATTGTGACTAATTTTACAATGGACACAGAAGTACAGATTTCTCAAGATTCTGATTTCATTTCTTTGAATATAATACCAAAGGCAGGGTAGCTGTATCACAAGGAAACTCCATTTTTTATTTTCTGGGGGACCTGCAATGGTGTTTGTGAAAAGGTTCCTTTTGCTCTACACCAAAGCTAGCATATTTTAATCATAGACATTTTAAGAGATATAAGTTGATAGCATTCCTTGCTTTTGCTTAGCACTGACTATTTTCAGCAGCGTTAGACACATTTGTATGTACCTGTTCCTACATGTAAACCTTCCTTAGAGAAATAACTCTTCAACTTATCTGCCACTTAGATTCATTTGTTTGTATTTGTTTGTTTTCCTTCAACTGAGTTGTGAATATTCCTGGTAAATATTGCATATTAGCCTGTAATCAAATAAAACGGTTTGCAAATGTCTCCTCTCATTTTGTATGTTGCCTTTGCATTTTGTGATTTGTTGGCTAGTTTAGTTAGTAGTTTTAGTACTGTGTTGTGCTAGGGATGAACCACAGAAATATAGCCCATGCTTAATATATGTGAAATCCTAGAATTGATTCTTACTGTTACAAAAATAATTTGCAGGATTAATTTTCTATTTCTGTGAAAAAACAACACTTTACGTTTCTATCAAAATTATGGAACATACAACTGCAATGCAAAAGTCAGTAGTAAATGATGTACTAACAATGAACAATTCAGAAAATTTAAAAAATAACTCATTGGATAAGTTGAGAAATTTGGGATTTGTCTTAGTTAGGTTTTTATTGCTGTGAAGAGACACCATGATCATGGCAACTCTTTTTTATTTAAAAAATAATTTTATTCATTTTTACATACCAACCACAGACCCTCGCTCTCATCTCTCCTCCTGCTTTCCCCAGCCTCCCCCCATCCCCTCTTTCAAAAGTGTGAGGCCTCCCACGGGGAGTCAGCCTGCAGGCAGACCTGGTGCTGTCCCTGCTGAGAGTCCTACATCTTGCAGGGAACAGGAAGTCAAACTGACAGTCACACTGAGGGAAGCTTGAGCAAAAGGGACCTCAAAGCCCACGCCCACAGTGACATACTTCCTCCAACAAGGCTACACCTTCTAATATTGCCACTTCCTTTGGGGGACATTTTCTCTCTCTCTCTTTTTTTTTTTCCCATTTTTCTTTATTAAGAAATTTTCTTCTCATTCCTATGCTATCCACTCCTCCTTCTCCCTCCTCCCACCCCCCAGCCCTCTTTCCCAAGGCACCCCGCAGCCCCACATCTCCCAAATCAAGGTCTCCCATGGGGCGTCAGCAGAGCCCAGCACACTGAGCCTAGGCAGGTCCAAGCTCCTTCCCACTGCACCAAGGCTGCACAAGGCGCCACACCACAGGCACCGGATTCCCAAAAGCCTGCCCATGCATGCACCAGGGACGGAACCCGATCCCCCTGCCTGGATGCTCCCCAAACAGTTCGAGCCAAACAACCTGTCTTCCGTATCCAGAGGGCCTAGTCTAGTCCCGTGGGGGCTTCACAGCCACTAGTCAACAGTTCATGGGCCTCCAATAGTGTGACCCGTCATCTCTGCACCCCCACCCACCCCCGTCTTTCAAATCACCACAGCATTGTTCTCCCTAACAGTTTGATAAGGCACAGTAGTCCTGCATTTTTCTTTGTTGGAAAACTCTTTACAACTCATTGATAATTCTGTCTATTTGTGCTTCAGCTTTGGCAGGTTGTGGGTCCCAGAGGTCCATGCTACCCAAAGTTATCTGCAGAGTCAGTGCTATCCTAGCACAATTCTAATGATAGGGCTGGAGAGATGACTCAGCAGTTAAGATAGTGTACTTCTCTCCCAGAGGACCTGAGTCTGAGTCTCAGAAGGCAGGTTGGGTGACTCCCAACTGCCTGTAACTCTGGCTCTGGTTGAGACAACACCTTCTTCAGGTCTCCACAGACTACAGCAATCATGTGCATGTACTCATAAATAGACACTCAGATATGACACAAAATAAAAGAGAAATCATTAAAAAATTCCATTGTTACTTCCAGGTAAATAGAATTAAAACCATTTGATTTTGAGCTAATTCCCACTCCTACTACTAAGATGTAGATAGGACTACCTCACATACCAGGAGAACAAGTTGCTCCATAAGGAGCTTTGACCTGCCCGTTGCAGATTTCTTAGAGCTAAGGCAGAAACAGGGACAGTTCATGAAGGTGGAGGGTCAAATGTTAGGCAAATAAGTACTGCCCAATGAGGAGGAGACAGATTCAAGAAGGACACAGTACATCTGCGTATAGTGAAGCAGAAACTATATGATGGACATTGTTGTTTTCTCTTGAGAGGGATTTTTCAATTCATTTATTTTAGTTGGTGTGCACAACAATGGGTTTCATCATGGCATTGTCACAAATACATATCATTGTGTTCTGCCCACGTTTGCCTTCTTTATCCTTTTATCCCTGACCACCACCTGATGGCTCCTTTCCTTCTTCAAAATAGCCCTTCTTCCGCCTTTGTTTTCTATTTGATTGTTTATTCATTTCATATCGTTGCCCTGATTTCCCTTGGGGAACAATCTCTTCTTTCCATACCATCTTACTGGACCATTTATAAAGATGTAATGCCTTTCTCTAGCTGAAGAGGAGATCAACAACCCTCAAAACCGTCCACCTAGGCTTCTATCTTGGGAATCTGAATAGTATGCAGAGAAAACACAAAAAAGTGACTGGAATCAATCCATACTGCACGTTTGTTTCTGCTTAAATCATTAGGTCTTACCCCCATTTAAGAATACAGGCGTTTTAATTTACTTGTGATTCTGTGTGATACTTGTGTTCTTCTAACACGCTGACGTTTTGGTTAAAATATTTGCAGTCTGTTTCTGTTGGCTTGCATCATCCAGAGAACTCTAATCATGTTAGCAGTACACAACAAAATATGCTGTAGAAACAGTGACTTCAAATGATATTATCATTTCTCCCTGGCTCTAGATGACACGAGGATATCTGCCCTCCAAGCATTTGCTCAGCCCCTACACTCAGCACCTTTGATCTTTTGACAATATGAAAGATATTTCTTTCCTCTTGATATAAATTTTTTTTAGTAACATGGTTTTATGTTTATTAGTGCATAATCATATATAAAAGGATGAGTTTTGTTATGATATTTTTGTGCATGTTTATCACAGACTTTGCCCATGTTTATCCCCAGATCTTCTCTTCCATTCTGCATTTTTTGCCATATATCCCTAAGCCTTGGGAAGAGATTATGGTATCGATACTGTTTTCATGGCAGAGCTATACACAGTACATTAGTCTCGGTACCTTGGCCAGTTGTGTGTCTCTGTGTTAATCACCATCAACTGCAAAGTTTCTCAGAGGAGGGCATTTCTTGCTAGGCCAGTCATTACTAGAGTTCACAGCTGGTTATGATTAATGATGACTTCTCTGTTCTTGTAGCTTGTATGGCACCTGCCAGCACTATGAAAGTTAGCCAGTGAATATGAAGCTTCCAAGTCAGTCACAGCTTGATATCTCCATGATCTATGACTCAAGTATGAGGAGCTGTCTTCAGCAATGAGGTCTTAGAGTTAAGTCCTGGAGGGTAGCCAAGAGCACCAGCAGTATAATGTTTGTGGGCTCTGTGGGACCTCACCTGTCAACATCTCTAAAAGAAGTTTTGCATTTCCAGCACTGTCAGCCACTGGCTTCAAGTAAGGAAATTGTTGACCTGTATAGAGAGGGATAAATAACACTAAAGACCATTTGAAATAGACACATGTGATCCCTGAGAGGCTACTTACCCTCCTGTGGATGGTCCTATATTCATTCACATATGTGCAGCATTATGTAGACTCAGTGGGGTTTTGTGCACATGAAGTTATAAGAGAAAAGTAGTGGAGGGTGGGGAGCAATTGAGGAGAAGAGAATGCAGGAGTGAATTTCATCAGAATGCATATAAATATATGAAATTCTCAAACAATAAAAGCGTCTAGATAAAAGCCCTGGTCCACCTTGCCTGATCATAAATTATGAGGTCTTAGTCGCTGCCTGGTTGTTCAGTCTCTCCAGCTATAAGGCCATTATAACCATTCTTACTGGATAACTTTGTTTTACTGGTTAAATAAAACAATATATGCAAATTGCCTGTGTTTTTATAGGCATTTTAATATGCCATAGCTTACGAAAGAAGATTAGGGAATTTGTCCAGGACCACAAGCTATAAAACTGTCTCCTCTCCCATATTTACAATAGCCACATGTCTGGGAGAGGAACTACAAAAGACAGAATGAGCCTCAGTTGCCTGCTCCCCAAAAATAATAATAGCACTGACCCCTACAAAAGGCTCTGACAAATGTGAAGTACTGCAACAGCAATGAATTTGGTGACTTCTGCCCAAAATACCTCTTACATATTCATGTATTTATGAATTCATTTATTATCTCATTTATTTCATCATTATAGATGTTCCAGGTTTTCTGCCAGACATTGAGAACATCAAGACAAATAAAAGCCTGTATTTCTGGCTCACTCCTTGTATCAACTACACTAAATTGTGAGGGTTTCCAGAAGTGTCCCATGTGACTTGAGATTTCCAGTCACTGACCATGTACTTGGGTGGGAACATCCACCTCAGCTTCACACTGAGCCCTCTCTTTGTCACACTCTATCTGCTCTTTGACACCCATTAGCACAGCTGCTGGAGAAAGATGGAAAGTGTCCCTCCAAGGACACGAGGCTACCTCCCTCTAGCAAACAGAAGGTCACTCATTCACCTAAAGCTGGAAAAAAATTTATTCCATAAGGTTAAAAGCAAGAACAGCTTCATTAAGTTGACAAATAGCCTTGACTGCTTGCCTCCCAGGGCTGGAGAACTGGAGATTTGGGAGTAATTACTTGTAAAGGCAGACTTAAACACCATTTATTATTTTGCCTTAATCAACTTGCAAATCAGAATCCTCCAGAATTTCTGAAGCAGGAATGATGTCCTGTTTTTAAAAAAGAACAAGTTGTTACTGTTCTCCAAGCTTGTTTTCACATTAATATATAATTGTACAACTCTCAGAGCACTATTTTAGAAAACACAGGATTCACAGCTTTATCTCTATTTTCAAATGAGTAAACAAAGGTACAAGTAAAGTCAGCAGCAACAAACTTTCAACCATAAGAGATGGTTATATTCCAAAATTATGTGCTCTGAGAAAGATTGTGAAAAAATTTGGAACTCTTAATCCTGTATAGGAGACAACTTAAACAGTATAAATAATTGTGAAGGCACACACAGTAGAAAAATAGGAGAGGACACAGTTGTTGTTGCTATTGGTTTTCCTGTGAGAAGAACTTATATGACTTCTCCATATTTTCTAAGTTTTCCATAATGTTTGTCTACTATTTTTTTTAGTAAATGTTGGCTTTCATTTCCTTCTCAAAATAAGGATCCAATAACAATCAAAAGGAATGATTAAATGATTGCATACTTACTTTATCATCAGAGATGTAAAAGAAAATGTGATAACAATTAAAAGCAATACATGGCACTAGAGACATTTCTAATCTGTTAGAAAGATAATCTGCCTGAGAGCCAGAGTGTAGTATCACACACACACACACACACACACACACACACACACACACACACACAAAATCAGTGCACACACAATGCTCGAAACAAGATCTACAGATATCTGGGTGAGGCCAGAAGAGGCTAGTTTCATTTTGAATCATTGGTTAATTTAAGGCATTGGTTACAGCTGAGGGATGTCAGGAACCAAGATTATCCGAAACCCAACTGCAACAGCAGCACAAAAAAAACCTAGTCTCAACCAAGAAGAAAAATCATTTCTTGCTCATGCCATAGTCCATGGAGTCAAAGATGTTTCAGAATCCATCTATGTGCAGTAGTTCAGTGACCCAGGTTCCAGCATGTGCTAGGGACTCAGAGACTTCCACAAACAGTAGAAAGAACATAAGCCAATTTGAGTGTTGAGGAAAGACATGGGAGTAGTGTGGACCACTATTCAAAATAACTGTGAATCCAGCACCACCTTCCCTGTGAAGGAGACCGGAAAATGTCATCCAGTGGGTATGTAGGAGTGAAAAGAAGTGGGTTTGTTTAGCATCTTGCTAATATGTCCCACAAAGGGTTGTGAAGAATAGTGAATAGAATAGCCAGTGAGTATCTACACATTTGTAGATACAAATGGCTCCATGGATTTCCCACACCTTTCAAGCACTTCAAATGTCTTCACAGTAGAGAAAAAAATTGCCACGGATGTACTTCCAATCTTTTGGTAACAAACAAAAGGACGTCCTTGGCAGTGTTTCTCCACCTCATTCATGTAGGGTGTATTTTAAAATGATAATATTTGTAGAGTACTCTAACATATAGAGTAAAGACGTGTACAGTCATCTGACAGAACCCCAGAGGCCTCTGGTCCTACTCAGTATCTCAGTCCTCTGTGTAACTGAACTGCAACTAATCTGTGGGAAACTTTCCCTTGAGGATATCATTACATGGATGGGGAGAAAGAAAAATAAGAAACCAGTATGGTCAGACATTCAAAACCTTCCCATCTCTCTTACATACTCCTGTAGGGAATAATTGTTACTTCTGGAGAAAAGACAACTTCCCAGGCAAAGTTGGAAAAGTAGCATTAGCTCTGCATTAAATCTTCAATTAATCATTATGTTAAGGGGGAGTGCCAACAAACTGTGCAGCTATATTATAACCCATGAATGTAAATCAGAGACTTTAGATTGCTCCTTAAACAAATATTTAGACATTCACCATTATCAATCATTATATAGCTTATCTGTGAGGGAAAAAAACTGGAGACTTAGTTTGGATTTCATGCTCATTTAACTTTCAGTGGGTTCAGTTCTTCAAAGGACTAACCCAACACAGTGACTGCTCAAATCCTTGCACGGAGAACACTTTCCAAAGGCCCCGCTGGCCACAAAAGTTACCTTTGTGACTCTCAAATCCTGCCCGTCATCTGATTGAGTGAAGCCAGTGACAGTTTGTTCATGAAAAAGAAGTAATATCTGATGTTTAAATTGACTCACTCAAAAGAGTTTATTTTTCAGAAACCTGAATGCTAAGACAATATGATCCATGGTGGCCAAGGAGATGCCTTGTAATCTCCATCTGAGGGACCTTGAAAAGAGCAGGTCTGTGCTGGTGGGGACAACAGAGGGGCTAAGCAAACACCTTAGTCTCTAAAGTTCTGGTTTCCCATAGAGAAATTTGTTTTCGTAGTCATTGAAGGTCATTTTTCTGTTGTTTGTGTTGCGTTATGAGCTTCTACTAGGGTTTCTCATTCTCTCTGGTTGTGTCTTCTTGACACAGATGAATGTCTTTCTCTTGGTGCTCAGCTACCAAAGGGTGGGTGTGAAGTCACTTGGTGTCTGTCATTCGTGAAAGAAAGTGATAAGAGCAGGAGGCCAGGGAAGCCCTGAGAATTCACCCAGCACCCACTCCTCCTCTTCTTTCTGAATCTGACACCGTAAAAAGCAAAATTAACCTCATTCCTCTGTTCAGATCTGGTAAATCAGAGTATTCCATTGCACCTGCCTAGGAAACATACTCAGCCTTGAACTACAGGTTGGTGAAGTTTAATCAGAAGTTATCTGCAGGCACAAGTCTGCTGCTAAGCTCTGAGGACACAAGCCTCAGCAGCAATTTAACTACTGAAAGGTAATAACTGCTTGATGGAATGCAGCCCACACTGAAACAGAATCCGGACATGACGCTGAGGACTAATGGGATTATTCAGTATCTGGACCCACCCACACCCAAAGACATGAGCATTATATAATTCAGAGAATACTCATTTCAAAACACTTTAAAAACATAAATTTTAGTAGTTGAAGCCAGTAATCCCAAATAACAAAGTCACATGTCTGTTCAGGTGAAGAAATTAAGTATTGACCTACTAGCCCATCCATGCAAGATGCCTGCAAGGACAACTCTTGGAAATTATATTTAGATAACATAGAAATAGATTTATGATAGTTAAGGCTAAGAATCACAAGAAACAAAGTCATTAATGTGCCTTCCAAATCAAAGAAATCAGTAATAGGCAAACTAACCCAGGCCCACAAAGCTAGGAACCATACATAAACTTGGAGTCAGAAACCCATCTCAGATGAGGAATCTTCTCTTTGATGGACTTGGTCTGAGTCTTGGCTACAGTGTTATTTTGTCTTTTTTTTTCCAGAGCTGAGGACCGAACCCAGGGCCTTGCACTTGCTAGGCAAGCGCTCTACCACTGAGCTAAATCCCCAACCCCAGCTACAGTGTTAAAGGAGTGTATATTTGTGATAAATTTTTCAAAACTAAACATACACACACACATACACATGTACTCACGTGTATAAATACATACACTTACACAATCATGCATACACACATATATCCATGAACATACAGAAACAGACATACATACACACAGACATGCATACATACATATATACACAAAAACATGCATACACACATGTATACACAAATATGCAGACATATGCATACACACAAATATCCATATATACATGACACATGTACACATGCTCACATGCACATGCATACACATAGTTTGTATATAAAACTAGTAAAATATATATAAGGGTTTTATATGTATATATGTCAGTTTCCTGGTTGTAGCACTGTACTATGTTTATGCAGATACTAGCTTTTAGGAAACTAAGAGGAGGATACACGGATCTTGCAACTTCAAGTGATCTATGACTGGCACAAAGTTTTTGAAATGTAAGAAGCAGCTCATAAAAAGTTGATCCCAACGAGTAGCTGGGAGGGGCTGAAGAGATGAACCAGATGGGGAAGTGATGTAATTCTATTTTGATTAAAAACAAGTAAAAAAATAAAGTTGACCCCTCCCCAGAGCCACTTTGCATCTGTATTCTTCCAAGTATTACATGTAACAGTGGTCAAGAGAGAAGACATTCGGATCTTGAGCACATTCATCATGAGTGATTGAATAAGACATACAAAGTTTTTACCACTTATAAAAAATCCTACACTGGTTTTCAATGATTTGAATCAAATTGCCACAACTTTAGTAGCTTGAAATAATATTCTGATTGATTCACACAATGAGATCAGTGTATATGGGCCTTCTGCTCAGGGTCTGGGGGCGGCTGTCAGGGCAACAATCAGGCTGTGTCTGGAGACTTCACTAAAGGAATCTACTTCTGGCTTAGACGTAGCTAGAGTTTACTGTCTTTTTTTATATTATTAAGATATTTTCTACTCATTTTACATATCAACCACAGATTCCCCTGTCCTCCTTCCTCTCACCCCCCAGGCTTCCCCCACAACCCATCCCCCATTCCCACCTTCTCCAAGGAGGAGTTTACTGTCTTGCATTGATGGTGACTTGCTTCTTCAAGGCTGCCTGAAGAATCTCTCACTCCCATCTGCTAAAACAAGTCCTGTGATGTAACCTAATCAAGGCAGTAATTGTCCATCAATTTTGTCATATTCTCTTGGCTAGAAGTAAGTCAAAGATTCAATTCATATTCAGGAGGAGGAGACTACACATAGGCATAGCTCATCTGGGTCACATTGGGGTATGTCTTCCCCAAATTACTACATAACATTCTGTGTAAAAAAAGCTTTCTGTTGTTCAGTTTTCCAAGGAGGAAAGAAATAAGTTGGGACTTTGTGAGCCTCTGAAAGGTAAGGAGAAAATTCAACCATTATCAAACCATATGCTAATACATCTTTGCTTTATCTAACCCTTAGAAAGATACAAGATCTATCAGCTCCATTTTACAGATGAGAAAATTGACTCTCATTGACAGTATCTATGACCTGGTCCACATCTCACAGATGCTAAGGGGCAAGGATCTTTCCCCTGCCTTTCCATTGAAAATAAATTCCTTTCTCACACAATATGTCCTGATTATAGTTTCCCCTCCCTCTGCTCCTCCCTGTTCCTCCTGCTTCTCCTCCCATCTGGATCTACTTCCTCTCTATCTCTTATTTTAAAAGAACAGGCCTTTAAGAGATAAAAGCAAAACATAACAAAATAAAATATAATAAGGTAACCTAAAAATCCTCATATTGAAGTTGGACAAGACAAACGAGCAGAATGAAAAGAACCCTAAGGGAAGGAATAAGAATTAGAGGCCCACTCATTCACACACTCAGGAACCCCATCAAAACACTATACTGAAAGCTATAATATGTATGGACCAGGTCCTCTAGTGCAGACCGGTACAGGTCCTGTACTTGCTGCCTCAGTCTTTGAGTTCTGTGAGTTTTGCTCAATTGATTTAAAGGGACTGTACTCCCTGTGTCCCCCTTCTCCTCTGCCTCTTACACTCTTTCCACCTCCTCTTCTGAGGAGTTCCCTGAGCCCTGAGGGGGGGATTTGATGAAGACATTCTATTTAGAGCTGTGTGTTCCCAGGTCTCTGTCTCTGTCCCCACCACCCTCTCTGCATAATGTCTTTCTGTGGATTTCCGCATTTGTTTCCATCTGCTGCAGAACAAAGTCTCTCTGATGATGGCTGAATAAGGCACTGACTATGAGTATAGCATAATATCATTAGGAGCCATGTTATCGCTACTTTTTTTTTTTTTTAGATCAGTAGTATTTGGTTTTACCCTAGGTCTCTGCGCTATCCAGTCTCTGGTTCTTGGTCACATAAGCAATGTTGGATATAGGCTCTGTCTCCAGAGTGGGCCTCAATCAAATCCGATATTGGTTGGTTAGTTCCGGAAGCTTTGTGACACCAATGGCCCAGCACATCTTACAGGCAGGACAGCATGGCAGATCAAAGGTTTTATAGCTGGGTTGGTGTTTACATCTCTCCATGCTGCAGAGTATCTTCCTGTTCCAAAGAGACTGGAACATAGGGATGAAAGTTCTGCACAAGCACTAGCTCTATCTCTCTATGTTCAATGAGTTGTATGAGTGTTGTCTTCAGCAGTGGGGCCCCATTGTCAGTTTGTGGAGAGCAATCTACAGTCTTGGCAACAGCCTGGGTTGTTTGGGGATTCCCATGGGACCCCTTTGGCCAACAATTCAATTGGATCTAACCCAGTCCTGGTACAGAGAGCCTTGTTTGATGACAAGAGATGGCCAGTTGGGACTCTGCCTCTCTCATTTGGAGACTTTATTAGGATCGAGGGACAGAGATCTTATATCTCCCATCTATTTCACACAGATCTTCTCCCTCCAGAGTGGGAAGAAACCAGTGAAATGTCAGATGTCATAATCTTGATGATGGATGAACAAAGGCCTCCACCTAGAATTGTCCAGGAAATGTAACTCTTAGCAACCTGAAAGAACTGGACCATGAGGTGTGGATCCATGAGATGGGAGCACTAATATAATGTTATGTTGGCTCTGAGTGCAGGACACAAACATAAGCAGAGGAGCCTCCATCTGCACATGCCTGTCACTGTCTCCAGACACAGCCTGGTTGAGACCCCAAGCAAGAAGGTCTAGCTATGCTGTGTCTACTGTGTGACATGCAGCTTCTCTACAAAGGAGCAAAAAGTGCCCCGATGATTGAGAAGACAGGACTGAATTTGCTGTTTTTTTTCTATCCACACAACTTTGCTCTTTCTGTTCCCTATGCTGTATGCTTTGCATATGGCTGGTCTACCAAATCCTGGTTTCAGGAAGCAGCTTCTATGTCCCCGTGTGTGTCCTTGTCACTAGCCAAGCTGCTGTTACGGATGCTAACATCCTTTTTTATGATTCTACATACAAAACATTGCAACACATTTGGACACTTGCTGCTATGTGACCTCACCAAATGGTAATTAATTCATGAACTCTGGATCCTGTTACTATGTCCTATTCACTTCTTCATCCAGGCTCTAAGGTGTTGATTGGCTCAAAACTGGTGCATGATAATTGTTTGTAGAGCACTCCTCTGTTGAAAGGATATGCAGCTCTGGATTAGGAGAGGGGATGTAGAAGAAGTTAGCACATGTCACAACACATCACTGCTCCTTCTTCCCTTCTGCTCTGTTTTCAGAAAACCTTTATTCTTGTCCCCAGGGGAGGCTAAGTAAGCAGGAGCTGCCTGCTGCCTCCACCTGGAGTCTTGTGCCAGCTTCGCTAAATTTAACTCACTCCCTCTCATCCCTTCCTTTTCTTCTCAGCAGAAGGCAGAAAACCTGACTGGTGAAACCCTGTGGCACATACAGTTGTGGAATGGGCTAAAAACAACCGAGGAGAGAGCAAGCTGCGTGTTCCTTTGGGAAAGCAATACCCTGATTCCTTTCCAAGGGCGCATCATTCCACCACTTAAAAATGCCCCATTTCTATCTCCCTCCGCTAAGATTTCTAGACATCCACTAGAATGCACCTTGTAACTCAGGCATATCTCTTCCCTCCTCCTTCATCAGAATCTAAATTAAAGAAGTGCCCATGTATTTAAGATTCTACATCTAGACATTAATAATGCAATGCTTCTTTACTGAGTGGTTGCCATGTGCATATGAGGTGCTCTAGGCTGTGGGAGAGAACAGAATGAGTGTTATGGAGTAGGAGAAAGCTCTACATTTGGATAAAACTTGAAAAACATTTCCTATTCTAGACAGGGAAACTGAGGTACCCCGAGGAGCAGAATTTTGGAACTGAGATGTGGTTTTTTTTCTGTAAACGGCTGATAATCAAGTAACAAATGAGACTAATACATAATTTGAAGAACCAATGTGACTTCAAGTGAGCATTCATCCTCATTGGCAGATCATCTCCATTACCTTCACAACGACTATGAAATGCAACTGAGTTCCAGACTCTCTGCTATGCCTCATATGCAATTGTCTTACTTAATTATGGTCAACAATTGTAAAAGGCAGAAGTCTGAGATCCTAAAGTCTCAGGTTTAAAACCCTGGGAGTTAGAATCATGAACTCACATTTTGTTTAAGCACCTTATCACTGTCAGAATTTGTGTGAGTGGAGTATGGATATTTGAGATTAGGGAAGGTGTGCATGGATGTGTGGAGGTCAGAGAGCCATCTTAGGTATCAGTCCTCTGGTCCCTGTCACCTTTTATTCAAGATAGGGCATCTTATTTGCCTGGAACATTGCCACACAAGCAGGTTTTCAGGGATTCACATGTCTCTGTGTTTTATATTACTATGGATGGGATTAGAAGCGTGTGTCACCACATTTGATTTTTTTTTTAAACATGCGTTCTAGAAATCCAAACTCAGGTCCTTATGTTTATAAGACAAATGTTTTACTGAATGTGCCATCTCCCCAGCTGCTGGTATTTCTTAGCTTTGCTCTGCCTCCTTTTTAGTGGCGTACACAATGGGAAGCTAGGAATGCCTAACTCATTGATTATTATGAGAATCCAATGAATGGAAACCTCTCTCTCTCTGTCTCTGTCTCTGTCTCTGTCTCTCTCTCTCTCTCTCTCTCTCTCTCTCTCTCTCTCGTGTGTCATGCAAATCATCTTCTAGCATCATGTCATTATTATCATGTTGCTGTTCCTTTGGTAGGTTTTTTTTGTTAATTACCTGACTAGGTTTGATCTATAGCTTTTTAGAAAATACAAAAATTTGATCTAGAAGAATATAGAAGGGGATGGCAAGATGGCTCAACAGACAAAGGTGTTTGGCACCAAACCTGAAGACCTAAGTTCGATCCCCTGGGCCCAGATGGTAGAAGAGAACCAACTCCTCAGAATTGTCCATACATATATATGCTGTAGCACACACAAAAAAAAAATAAATAAATAAATAAATAAATTACATGTAATTTTAAAAAATTAGAACAAACTAAAAGCAGCAAACTGCATAGAATTATATTATATTAATAATAGCAATGATACAATACCAACAAAGAGTTCCATGTGCTCTCTCTGTGACCAGCATATTTGTATTCAGGTTGCAGTGATCAAAGGTATGGTATTTGGGAGTTGACCCTGCAATTCCAGTATTTGTGAAGCTAATGCTGGGAGATTATGAGTGTAAGGCCAGCCTGAGCTACATGGCAAGATCTTATCTAAAAATCCTTTGAAAGTAAAGGGGCAAAGTTGGGTATCTGGAACAAAAAGGTCCTTGTAAAGAAGATCTCAGCAAAGCTGGGGAGATAACTCAGTCAGTCAGTAAAGCTATTGTCATATAAGTACAAGGACCTGGGTTTGATTCCCAGAACCCATATTTTAAAAAGTCAGATATGGTGAGTCACATACATAATCCCAATACTAAGGAAGCAGAGACAGGCAGATCCCTCCCTCTCACTGGTCAGCTAACCTAGCCTATTTGATGAGCTCAAGCTAAGTAAGAGAACAAGGTGGATATAACCTGAGTAACTAACTTCAAGGTTGACCTCTGGCTTCCACATACACAGACAAACATGCCTGTGCACTTGCTTGTATGCCTATACCCACAGAAAAACACTATAAAAAAAGATAGATAGATAGATAGATAGATAGATAGATAGATAGATAGATAGAATTAATAAGAGGTAGAAACTCACCTGGGAAGACACTGGTTCCCTGCAGAAGACACTGAACTAAAAGATATGATACCCATGTGTAGCTGAAAGTTTTCCTGATCCTGTCCAGCTCCTGAAGCCCCATGGTCCACAGCTGCTCAGACCCAAGTAAACACATAGAGGCTTATGTTAATTAAAACTGCTCGGCCATTAGCTCAGGCCTACCACTGACTAGCTCTTACATTTAAACTCAGCCCATTTCTGTTAATCTATATGTCACCACGTGTTCCATGGCTTTACCTGTGTGCCATTACATGCTGCTCCCTGGACACCAAGCTGACTTCTCCTGACTCAGCCTTCCTCTTCCCAGAATTCTCCTTGTCTGCTTATCCCGCCTATACCTCCTGCCTGACTACTGGCCAATCAATGTTTTATTAAACCAGTGTACAAAAGTATTATTCCACAGCACCTGTAGTTAGGAGGGAGGGTTACCTGCTCACCTGAAGGTCACACAGGGATGAGCCTCTAAACAACCCCAAGCTGTTAGTGGGAATACTTTTAAATAGTAAATGCCACAAGGAGCCTTCTGGGGATTGACTCCTGAGGAAGAATTAGTGCCCAAAATGCCTTAGTCAAGGCTCAGTGAGAATAAACAAAGCCAATGGGGAAAATTTGCATTGACTTAAGGAGATATCAGAATAGACTCTGTGTATTTGCTTGGAGGTCATTCAGTGGCTTCAAAAATGCATGTATGTGATTGTTGAGTTCACTGAAATAGTTAAAGTAGGACAATGGAGAAAAAAATAAGATATCAACACCTTCATCCATTATTCTATTGACTTGTTTCCTCAGCATTTCATGGTATAAGCTACACAAACACTGGGAATACAATGAGAAGCAAGAATAATAATGCAGTGGCCAATAAGATGTTAAGTACTGGTCCTGAACCATTAATAAGCTGTTCATTTTCATTTTAAGAACCCTATCTTTTGGATTTTATGAGGACCACTTGACCAAGGCAGCAGGAGAAGATGACCAGTGTTTAGAGTGAAAAGTGGCTTTCACAAACTTCACAAAGCTAGAAAAGAAAACTTCAGGCACAATGTAACATAGAAAGCCAATTCAAACATCAGAAGAAAAATAAAAAGTAAAGAACACCCCGGTTTCCATCCTCAAAATCTCTCAGATTCTCATTTCTAAAGTGGTTGTGGTTAAATTTAGAAGCCCTCAATTGCTTGCCAGTCCAGTCTGCATGGCTGACTGCAAGATTCTAGGATGTCATTCTTTGATTAAGGGCATCAAAACTAGCTGCTGAGCCATCTTGGCCCAGCACAATGGGGGCTCAATTGGGGTATGAGTCAGCCAGGAAGCCACCGTGAATGTCAGGAACAAACATCCCAGAATAGCTATCCACTGGGCACAAGGCTTCAGTGGCTGCCCCAGACTGTCAGCCTATGAAGTGGGAATGGTATTGAGCATGACAAGATGGGTCTAAGCCAAAAATAATAATTGCTCCCTGCTCCTGATGCCTCCCAGAAAAGGAAGGAGAATGAGCAGCAGCACTAAGCATTGAGCAGATGTGTTCCCTGCAGGTTGTAGAGAACACCACCTGATGTGATGTTGTGATCATGGCCCAGATGCACACATGCTCTGTCCTAAGACTGTCCTAGTAATATTAGGAGGCCTTCCTAGAGATTTGCTTTTAACTTACTCATTATTGCCTTGCATATATGTGTGTTTTATGTGTGTATGTATATATGGATGTATATGTGACATGGTAAGCATGTGGAGGTCAGAAGACAGCTGTATGGAGTTGGTTCTCTCCTTCTACCAGGGGCTCTGGGGGACTGAACTCAAGTTAACAGGATTACAGGGCAAACACTTTCACCTGCTGAGTCATCTCATGCCCCTACCCCCTTCTAAAGGATTTTTTTTAATAATGAGCCAACATGAAATTCTAGACAAAAAAAAAAAAAAAAAAAAGAGATGAGATTACTTCAATTCAGAACTTAGAATGTCCACTAGAAAAGAAAACATGAATTGGGAGTAAAGGACATGGGCTTTCAGACACCAAATGCTTAAATGAGGCTCATGAAGTGTTGGGCAAATAGCTGAGCACTGGAGACACAAAAACAATGCGTCATTAAACACCGAGTCTCCACAAAATCCAAATTCATTAAGCAAATGCTCAAGGGGGTCTTCCTTTGGGGGGATGCATAATGCATCATTAGATCTCCCCAAGTTAAGTGGAAGAAAAACACACTCCAATTACATTACAAGAAGAAGAAAAAGATTTTGTTTATGTAACAAAAAGTCCAGAATTAGGATGTCTTCAGATGTCCTCTGATCCAGATACCAAAGCCGTTTCTGAAACTCCCTCTCCTCTCTCTCCCTCTCTCCTTCTCCTCTCTTTTCTCTCTCTATGTCTACATGCCTCCTCCTCACTGTCCTCTATTATTCTGTTGTAGTTTGCTTTTTAATTATGTTATATTTTAAATTCCTAATATCTCAGGACTCTCATGTGTAGTGAGAGTCATTCGGAGTTCTCAAGATTATCTCTGATTGAAATTCTTTGAGTAAGATGCTTATCCTGAACTATTAATAGTTGGTGAGACACACTGGCTGTTTAAAGCTGGACATACTACTCAGTAGCTGGAGATGAGGATCAGACTCAAATAATTCACATGAACTCTAAGTAAGAAAGGGGTTCCTGCTGTAAGGAAAATTATTGTTTTGTTAGAGAAAGTGGTATGCAGTTAGATGGGCAGAAACAAACTCGGCACAACACCCAGGTATAAGACTGCTCCTGTGCTAAAGGAGTTAAGTGGCAGCTGAGTTCTATTCCTGTCCCTGCCATTAAAGAGCTGAGTAACGCCAGAAAGATTCCTCCTCCTCTGAGCCTTGGCTTCACTTCTGAAGTAGAGATTTGTCCCAATTCCTCAGCAGTGAGATATTTTGTTTAATTAAATGCTATAGAGAAGACCAATACTCGACTAAGACATTAGACAAACATGCACAAGCTTACGGTGGAGAAGTACCACCCCCTGAGACTCCTGGTGTGATAACTGGGCTCCTTTGTTAAGGACAATGAATTGGTACAGGTTTTGAACATTTACAAGGAATTGTACCAAGTACAATGCAGATGACAGAGAAAAAGAAAACTGGGAAATAAGTCAAAAGCAATTGTCAAATGAGTTATCACTGTGAAGACAAGGACGTGTGTCCCACTGTGGCACCATGGAGGACAGTGAACATACACCATGAGCTTAGAGCACCTAAAGCATTTATCCATGTTATCAGCCTCTGTATGCTGAGGCCTGTACCCAGGAATTCTCAAGACACTGGCTCATTTGATGATGTTAGGGAAAGCCTTGAGATAAGAAGTAATACGTTCTAATGGTGAAGGAATGGACAGTCACCAAATAGCATCTGTTAGAGGATGTAAAAGTTGTCTCCTTGAAAACTGGGGAGATGATTCACTTAGTAAATTGTCTGTTGTGTAAGTATGGATATCTGAGTTGCACCCCTAGGACCCACATAGAAAAGTTAGTGTGGTAGCATGTGCCTGCCATCCTAAGACTGGAAATGTGGAGACACATCATTTCTAATCATGACCTAATTAGTGAGTTCCATGAACAATCCTGCCTCAGAAAACCATTTAATCATTGTTTTGTTGGTTATCTAGATTGGGGAAGATAATGTAAATTAAACTTAAAGGTAAGTCTTATCTGTGGACATTACATTATATCTGGTAAGAAGAAATATTCCCTATATTCAAAAACCATTTTCTGATTCAGCAAAGAAAAAAAATCTTATTGTTGGTTCCCATTGTTTCACAATTCATCTTACTCATTAGCATAAATAAAAGCATATGCCAACAATGCTCATTCATCAACTGAAACCATAGTTTAACTACAGAGCCAAGAGTCTGGCAAAAAAAAAGGAGCCAGAACATTCTATAAAAATCCACCAGCTCTATGGGATTTATAACACAGAGTGCCATATCTTTTGTGACAATAAATTGTGTGCTACACATTCTTTATATGACAGTAAGATGCATACATCTATCCATGTGTATTGTTGTATTGGTCTAGCATTTGCCAGAACACCATAGTGTGCATCTCAACTGCACACTATCCTGTTGTGTGATAATTTTGTTTGTGTTCTGACAAATAAAGCTTTCTTGGAGTCAGAGGGCAGAACTAGCCACTAGCTAACCACAGAGGTCTGGAAGTCAGTACAGAGAGGAGCAGGAAGTGATAAGGCAAGGCTGAGACAGGATCTCAGCCCTTTTGGACTGGAGGAATGGAAGAGGAAGGAAGCAATTATGGCTACTCTCCTGCTTCTCGGATCTTTCAGGTTTTATCCCTTCATCTGACTCCTGGTTTTTATTAATAAGATTAATTAGTTTTATGCTTCACTATTGAACAAACAGCTTTCGTGGAGGGACAATAATTCTAGGTCCCAAGGCTGGGCTCAGGCAAATGTCCTTCTTCCAGGTAATTTCTTCCTTCAGATCTCTGTGGAAAGTATCCACAGCAATCAGAGAAGACCTGTTGGCTGAATACCAAAAGCAAAGTTTCAGGGATCTTCATAGACTTTCCCACAGAAAACTATTCATCAACAGTACACACTGTATGCTTGTCTTCAGAACCTTAAAGCTCTTCGTACCAAGAGTTAGAGTACAAAGGGCAGCTTTGGCTAATCCATCAAAAAGATTGTGTGTAACGTTATACCTTCATCTCCTTAATGCAACCCCAAAAGTTCTTTATGGTCAACTTCTGTGGTCATGAGAAATCATCTTCCTTGATTCTACCACTAGAAGGAAAGGGGAGAGGCAAATCTCAGATGGCAGGTTCCTAATTTTGTTAAAATAGAAATTAATATTACTTAAACAGTCCTATCTTGGCAACCACTGAACACACATGCAAAATACACAACAGAACATATCGCTATTAACTTAGCATCAACAAGGTCCCCTGGCGATACAAGAAAACAAGCACATTCTTCAATCTGCCTATAAATGCTCAAGTAGGTGCTGTGAGTATGTAAGAGGGAGAAATCACCCCTTCCTGATGTCATTTTTCTGCTAGAATCCAGAAATGCCCATCAAGATGTGGTGGAAAATACGGGAACAATGTCAGGAGAATGGCCAGATGTCCTTGTTTAAGGGGAAGTGGCTGGGAAATATTGGTGAATAAATTGAGAACCTGAGTGTTATCTCCTCTGTGACTGCTCTTCTTCTTTCTCCATCCCTTCATGAACACTTCTCTTGGCTAACTTCATTCCTAGCATTTCACTCCCAATGCGCCTCTCTCAGTAAGAATATTTATTGGAAGTTTTAAAACTTCTAGTTTTGTGTTAGTCCTCCTACAGCTCCTTACACATAGTGTAAACCTTCCCTCTCACAATGGACTGAAGATACACACTAAACTGTCTTTTCCCTATTCAGCAAACACCATGAGAAAAGACAAAATACCTCATTCACTACGTTATCCACAATGTATACCATATACCTACCATTCATTCCACAGACACAAACTTGCTGCTGCCAAATTCTACCCGTCAGAAAATGTTGCTGTTTGGGGATTAGAGAGCATCATCTGGATGCTGATGGCCCTCATGCAAGCTCTCACATTTTTCACACTTTGTTCCCTGTCTCCTTGGGGTGAGCGTGCTTGCGCGCACACACACGCGCGCGCGCGCGCACACACACACACACACACACACACACATGCACACACACACACCAGCTTCTTTGGTTTTATTTATACCTATCAGAGCTCCTCATCCCCATTTCTTCGGCTTTCTCACAATTCCCTGGGGATGGGGGTAGAAGTCAAAGGTTATAGTTCTGTGTGGATTCCTGTGTTCTGGTGAGGAAAGTACCATGGTTCCCTGAAAAGGTCACTGATCCTGGAATTCAAATTTTTCATCATGATCCATTTCTCAGCTATATTACCATGGTACGTCATTTTACATGTCTTAGCTTCAGTCTCCTCCACACAATAAACAGTAACCACCCCTACCTACTTCACATTACTCTTGGTAAGTTCAAGTAAATATTTTGTTATGTAGCGTCTTATAAATGTTGAATTATGTAGGCACATGGTATTGAATTTCATTGTACAGAAAGCACTGGAGATGAGAATATTGCAAATATTAGAGTCCACGAACATGCATCATCACAATCCTTCAGTTTTGCAAAGAATTTCTAACATGAATCATTCTTCATCATCGACCAGCTTATCCCACATAAATCCATGAAACTGAAATAACTTTTCAAAGTTGGACTTTAAATTACTATGCTAGGTTTGGTGCCTGGCCCAAAGTGATACCAATGTAGACCAGTCCAATTAAGTAAAGTTCAAACATCATTTCTTTCTCAAAGTTTTCTGTGACTCACCTGTCTCCAAAAACCTCTGGAAACCTTCTCATCATCTGAACTCTATTCTGGCATCTTGGGAGTCCTTCCTTCCCCAAAGTAACTAATAATTTAAAAATATAAAAGTGAGCCAGAACAAATTGAAGTCAAAATATGCTATATGAACCTCTGCTTACTACACTTTGTACAAGTAACAGTTGCAGATACTAGCTCAGAAAACACCCCACCCACACATCTAGCAAGTCATAATATTCCATAATATCTCAAAAATCCTAAAAGCTAGGACCATAGAGAAAGCCAAGAAACTTAATGGGATGCTTACCCTGATACTGTATGTAGGGTCAGTTCTAGCATTATCTTCAGTATGACCTCCATTGCTTTGAGTAAACACCTACATTTCACTGTCTTACTTCCTTCATCTGTATGATAGTAAGTGATAATGATTCTTAACTCAGAAATTAATTACCAATATCAAATGAGATAGTGCTGAGAGCACCAAACCCTGTAGAAATAATCTATGAATGTCATTTTGTTATTATTGTTATATTTCAAGGTCTAGAACTGTAGCTCCCAGGTTAATAATGTCACCACATTCACTGCTATAGCAACTCCTGGCCATAGATTTTTCCAATGACCATACTCTAGGCATTGCTACTTCACACCTGGGCATCAACACAAATACAAAAGGGAGAAGGAAGTCTTCCAGAAAATGCTTGTCGAAGCTCTCTTGCCTTTCATACTTCATTCTCTGCCCCCATTTGACACACATACTTTTTAACTTCTTCAGGGGTGTATACAATACCCTGACTCTTTCTGAAAGCAAATTATTGCTGGTATACTGTTGACTTTCTTAGAAATAGTTATAGGTGTCTCATGTTTAAGACAACAGAGAGCACATTTCACAAATAGGGTACACTAACAAGGATGGGGGGGGGCATGGGATAAAGTATGAAAAGTAAGAGAGCTTGCAAAGGGGGACCCCTGGATGACTTCTCACTCCCTTTTCTTTTTGTCTTTAAGTTATTGGTGATCAGTCAGTTTTCTACCTCATACTCAGAGACATTTTCCCACACTTCTACTCATCCATGTACTTCATTATTATCCCTTAAAGACTGTGAAGGATTTAGTGGCAGTAAAGTATTTCTCATCTTTGTACTCCCAGTGTTTCATAACGTATATAGCATATCATTGATGCAATATGTCATGTCATTTATGCTAAGAAAGTAATATTGATCTATCTCTGCTTTGTACAGTTCAGTCACCAGATAACACCAAGTGGTAAAGGTGACAATTCATGAATTGTAGCATTCTAAGCATCGGCTGTAGAACACATGACTATGTTGTTTATTGTCTTATTTGTCATGGTTGCATTTGACACAGGTGAACCAACTATGCACACTTATATAAATAGGGCATACTTTCCCCATTTCACAGGTAGGAGATTTTTCACTTGCTTTTACTGTTGATGCCATACCGAGCTGTCGTATGCTGTCTTTCTGTTCCACTATTTTGACCTACAGCTCCAGGCAATTTCTACATTCAAAGCAGGAAAGAAAAAAAAAAAGACAGCACTAAGCCTTTGGGTCCTTTCCTTGTATTCCAGGAAATCAGCATCTATTCTGTGGTGGCTTGAATAATCACTATTAGGAAGTGTGGCCTTGTTGGAGGAATCGTGGTCTTGTTGGAAGAGGCTAGATGATACACACCTTTAATCCAGATCTTGAGGCTGGAGGGCACACCTTTAATCTGGGCCACACCTTCTGTTGGAAGTATGTAACTGTGGGAGCAGGCTTTGAGGTCTTTTTGTCAAGCTTCATTCAGTGCATTCAATGTGACAGTCAGCAGACTTCCTGTTGCCTGCAAGATGTAGGACACATGGCTATTTCTCTAGCACCATGCCTGCGTGCATGCTGCTGTGCTCCCAGCCAAGGGGGACTGAACTTCTGAACTGTAAGGAAGCCAGTAAGCAGCTCCCCTTCATGTCTTCTGCATCAGCTCCTGTTTCCAGGATCCTGCCCTGTTTAAGTTCCTGTCCTGATTTCCCTCAGTGATAAATAGCAACGCTGAAGTGTAAGCCAAATAAACTCTTTCCTCCCTAACTTTCCTTTTGGTCATGGTGTTTTGTCACAGCAATAGAAACCACAACTAAGACATATTCCCAGGGAATCATAGTGAAGTCCACCTGTTTCCTCCTTGCCATCCTAGCAGATGAGAGTCTTGAAGAAGTTCAGAATGAAATAAGCAAGTTTCCTAACGACAGAAGAGGAGAATGGGTTTATCAGGACAGTCCTTAAAAGCATCTACCACACTCCATGAAATACTAATGGAAGTGGCACTCTTGCCTCCCTCCCCAAGTATGGAGCCCCAGTAGAATAGCACAACATATACGGGTTAAATACCTGACATATGAACAGCTGTCACTCACATGTGTTTGCTCAACTCAGGGGCCCATAGCCTTTGCCCCAAGATGTTCTGTAAAAATAGACAGTAAAAAAAAAAAGGTCTAAATGTAAATTTATCTATAAGTAAAACAAACAAACCTCTCACTTACAATTTTCTTGATTCATAGGAAAAGGTTATTTGCCAAGAAGGCACATACGTGAGCTTCTAGCCATGGGTATCACATGAGGATCAAATTACCTTCTGCCTCTGCTTTCCAAGCATGCTTTATAACTGGTTGCTCACTGTCAACAAAATGTCACTTCAGTATATCTTGCTACTAAACGCATTCACCCTACATGTTGAAGGTTGAAATGAATCACAATGAGGTTTTAAAGCTGTGCAGGGCAAAGAAACAACCCAGACTGGCAAAAATAAAAGCTCTATCCTACTCATTTAGAGAAAAGCTTGGCTGAATCCATTCAGCCGGAACCTTCTAACAGCTTAGAGTAGAAAATTCCTTTGTGGCCTTTCGAATCCATTTTTAATTTTTGAATAAAATTAATAACATAAGTACCTCAGAGTGATGTGCTGCCTTCCTTCCTAAGGGTATAAGGCTCTTTTTCATAAGCATCCCCTGACTTTGCCAGAGCCTATTGCAATTTATAAATAAAACAATAATTGTATCTATTTTGCAGACACCGGAATTAAGACCCAGAGAGATACATTTGCTTAAGAAATGGGCAGACACTTGTAAAGATTACATTGTCATCCAACTTGTGAATTCTTATTAGACCCCATACTCCAGGATCCAAACTCTTGATTTATTTACTCTGGGACCTCTGACACTTAGCCAGTTGCCTTCTTATACTAAAGCTGACAAGACCAAAAGGTTATTCTTGTCATTGAGCAGTTGCTAGACAAGACTCCTATGATTAGTTTCCTCATGAAATCCATTGACACCTTCCTTCAGTTTAATTGTACCTCCCTGAAACAAATGTTTCATGGATTTTTGTCCCCACAGAGATCTCACCTTCTATAAAGGGTTTCACTGTGTAAGGAATATAGAAAACTGCTAATACCATTGCCTGTCCTTTCATGAGCACATGGAACTGTTGGGGGCACTTTTCCATCATCCAATGGAAGTAGGCAAACTGGAGAGCAGAGAGTTCTGCCCATTGTCTCCACTTGTCATCAGCTGGAGGTCAGTTAACTTGCCACAGCAAGGTGAGAAGAGTAGATAGAAAAGCAAGTTCAAGTCCTAGCCTTGACTTTTTCTAGCTGTGTGGTCTCCTCCCTAAGCTGCAACCTATGATGTCTGTGAAGGGACAGAGGCTATGACAAGCATACTGAGGTGTTTCAGAGATTTCTTGGGCCAGCCAGATGGCTAAGCACCTAAAAGCTATGGTGCACACAGACATGAGTTTGATTCCCAGAACCCATTAAAAAATGAATGCAAAAGCTCACATGTGTAATCCCAGAACCCCTGGGTAAGACGGGAAACAGAGACTGGAGAATCACCTGGAAGTTTACATGCCCTCTAGCCTGGAATATGCAGAGTGGCAGAATCAACATGAGATCCTGCCTCAGCAAGGTGGAATGAGAAAACTGACTTCTAAAAGCTGTTAATTGACCTCCACATGAATTTGTGGCATATGTGTACCTATAACACACACACACACACACACACACACACACACACACACACACACACAAATAACAAATATAATACAAAATAAACATTAATTAATTAATTAATTAATTAATTAATAAGATTTGTTGGGATTTTAGGTGAAAAGCCCTTGGAGGCATTTGATGTGATATGTTTTTCTTTACCCGTTAAAAGGTGGTAAGCAGTTCCCACCATTGGCTGAATGTTGTCCTCAGAGGCCGTGAGGGGGCCAAGCTCCAGACTAAGTGCATTCTTCTGTGGGTTGGACATCTCTAGGGTAAGTGAGTGAGTGTGAGTACTGGTCAAAATGCCTCATCTTAGAAGAGGAAGGAGATGTGAGACTGTGGATGAAAACAAGTGATGTGAACACAGTGATCTTAGTTCTGAAAGATGAATTCCTGGGGAAGGGCTGGGAATTAACCTCATTCAGAAATGTCCAACCCTGCTCTTAACTTTCCCAGGTCAACTCCCCATTTTTTTTCTGAATGGTGCCTTACCCCCACTGTCATTTAAAAAGACTCTGTTTAGAATACAGTTAGATGGAGCTGAATTGGTGCCTGGGGAAACATAAATGACTAAAAAAAAGTCACAATATCCCCTTAAGAATCTAAGAATGCGAAAGATAAGCAAACATCAAAATATCCCAAGAGGGAATAAAATGTGGAGGGAGATGACTAGAATGTTTCTTAAACAAAAAATCCCTTTGTTTGCTTAAATATTTAATATTTAGCACTGATAATTCTTTGGGTGAATCTCCAAACATGAACAATTCAAGTTGTGATTTTCCTTTTCCTTAAGTACTGAAATAATGTAGCATGTTCACAAATACAGCTCAGTGTTCCTGTAATAGCAGCATATGAACAGCACCAGCAAGAATTGGGTTCACAGTATGGAAAATACAAGGAGAAGAAGTGAGGGGCTTTGTTTGAAGTCTTTCTCAGAGAGTGAGGGATGAAAATGGGATGATGGAATGAGTCTTCAAGAATATGGCACCTTCCCTAGCTGATTCCTCACTAGGTGCCAACTTGTAAAATACAAGTTAATCCTCTCCCAGAACAGAGGTTTATCCTCACCCCGCTACTTACGCCCTCAACACAGATTCACACAATTCCAAAATGAAAATGCCATTTAGATCAAAATACTAGAAATATATCAAGACATCTAAAATTGCATGCAGATCAAAGAATATGAAATCATATATTTCCTGGATCCCCCTCAGGATTGTCATCAAAATAATAAAGAGTCAGTTTCCCACTTCCCACACCAGTGCTAACATAATCACAACACAGTTACACATTTCCCTTTGCTACACTGGGATTTGCAAGTTTATGAACAGAAATGAGTGTACATCAGACTCTGAAGTTTCAGAGAAGAACATCTGTATCATTTGGGCATGGCTCAGTGGTGATTCGTGAGCTTTAATTTAACTGACAAATAGCCACTGGCTACTACTGCAGTGAAATACTTTCATGAAAATACTTCTTGACTCTAAAAAGACTGAATGTTTGCTGGACCTTACAGCTCAGCTAATAATATGCATAATTCCTTACTGCATTCTAAATCAGCAGTTCTCAACCTATGCAACCCCTTTGGGGGTCAAACAACCCTTTCATAGGGTTCACCTAAGACCATTGGAAAACATAGATATTTACATTATGACACCTAACAGTAGCACAATTACAGTTATGAAGTAACAAAGAAAATGATTTTATGGTTGGGGGGGTCACAACATGATGAACTGTATTAAAGGGTCACAGGTCACGGCATTAGGAAGTTTGAGAACCACTGTTCTAAATCTTACCCATATATCCAGTTAAGTATAGTTACTACCTCTTATCAAAGAAGTTGCTCTTTACAGCAAATGGAGACCATGACAGAAAATTATAACTGGACACAGTGCTCAGGTCAATGGATCATGGGAAACCCGTCTCCAAAGGAGACATTTACATCACAGCTCCTGCAACAGTTGCTCAGAGAACATTGTAGAAGAGGAGGCAGAAATATTGTAAGAATCAGAATACCAGGAAGTCTGTTATGAAAACATACCTCCTGGAAATGGCTATATAAACAAAAGTGGAACAAGAGCAATATCAATAGAAGTGTTGATGGAAAGGGAAATTTTTGTCGAGTCCCACACCTAAACAAAGAACTTCAGGCACCTAATCACTTCTGGGAGCAGAAAAATTATCCTTTCCCTGAGGTGAGACCCCTTATTGGTCAGGCTCTGAAATGATATGCACATATATACACATAAACAATGTACTCAGCAGATTGATATATGGTCCTATGTAATTCATTTCAAAGCATGGTAATTGGATTATTACTCAGATTCAAAACTACTTATAGGCTCATCACTTATAGGCACACACACACACACACACACACACACACACACACACACACACACACAATGGAGCTGAAGGTACCTGAGTCTGGGAAATCTTCCAGTTTACATTTGGGAGTAGATATTGGGTTCTGTTTATGCATGAACACTCAGGAGGAAATAATCTATTATAACTTTTGGATCTCCTTTTAAGGAGGACTTCTCATGTTGCAGATAGACACAAGAGAGATAAATAGAAGAATGTCTAACCAATGCTTATTCTTCGGTTGAACTCTCTCATAGCCAAAAGGCTTCCAGACTCTTGATGTGACAGGGTATATCAGACATGAGGTTGTCAAGTCTGTAAAGACTTTTATCAAATGGGCTAGATTTTTTTTATGAAAACTAAGATGATGGAAGAACTATGTGAATACTTGCCTTGATGTTGAATTCCAACAGGACACTCTTAGAAAACAAAGTCACCAGGCAAGGAAAATTTAGGTAATTATTTTATGAAGAAAAACTACAAAAGCAACAATTATAGAAAACTATTACCAAGATTTAGGCCAATCTTCATAGACCTTTATCCTATGAACAAGAAAGTTAAGTTACATGAGTTGGTCAATATTAGTGCATGAGCATATAAATAGATTTGAATCTTAACAACTACCATGCTTTGAAATGAATTACATAGAACTCTAGGAAGCCTCCCCAAATATTTGTCACATATTACAAACTCATTGAGAATAATCCCTTCAACAACATAGAAAATGTGTATGTTCCCAGCCACAAACTCTAAAATCAGTAGTCAATTATATACTCATTTACTATAAATTTCAAGGTCAATTCTTTTTTCTTCTCTCTGCTGAGTAGAGTTTGGTTAAGAAACTCTTACATCTACTGTGCTTTGTGTAGCTGAACAATTAAATTCCTAGAACATATTTTGTCTTTGAAGCTATGTAAATGTTTTCAATTATGTTGGAGCTAAGATCTTTAGTGCTGATAGACATTCTGCCCATGTAAAATAGCTTGCATTTGTTTTCTCTCATTAATTACATATCGATTTCCCACTTCAGCCCAGAGGCAAACTCTCCTATTCTCTTTTGCAAAGTTTGGTGACCTAAAGCTACTTGAAATGGGAAGCTGTAGAGACCAGAGCAGAAAGCTGCTGGCCATGGTGCTGAAACTCTTTCATGGTAAGATATGGATATCTCCCAAGTTCAAGCTGGCTGAACAGAAACTCAAGCCAAGGGGTAGAACAACAAGAGCTGAAAAAATAAAAAGAAGGGAGAAGATGAGGGAGAGGTCTGGAGGGGTCTGTGTAATTTTCATTCATGAAGAAGTAACTGAAATGACAATGATAACATTGTTGGACTTACATGTACACCGTCTGTTATGTACTCACACAAAAATGGTATTTTCATCACCTCTGAGGCACTTACTTGTAAACAGAGGTTTTTCTCTGTTCCACCCTGTACTGTAGCCATTTTCAAAAAATCACTCAGAGGCTTATATTAATTATAAATGCTTGGCCAATGGCTCAGGCTTATTACTAACTAGCTCTTACACTTAAAATTAACCCATTTCTAATAATTTTTGTATTGCCACATGGTCTGTAACTTACCAGTGCTCTGGTATCTTGCTCCTTCAGGAGCTGCTGGCATCTGCCCTGATTCCACCGCTCTTCATTTCTGTCTTCAGTTTGAATGTACTGCCTACTCTTATTCTGCCTGACTATTGGCCAAAACAGCTTTATTTATCAACCAATGAGAGCAACACTTATTCACAGCATACAGAAAAACCATCCCACAGCACTTCTCCCTTTCTGGCTAATCAAAAAGGGAGGCTTTCACATTAGCATAGTAAAATTACATACAACAAAACAGTTATCAAGCAAGAATTACAGTTATAATATCAAGTCTACTTGTATTGGGCAAAATTAAAGAATATATTCTATCATCTATCCTATCTTTGTAAGTCTAAAGTTTTGTATCTAATTTACCTTTTATCATAAATAAGGAAAACTATAATTATAACTGTCTAGTCTTCAACTCCATGAAAGACCCCAGAAAGATATAATATCACATGAGTAAACAAGAAGTGCATTGCAAGCAACTTCCAAAATTCTATAAATGGTAAAAACATCTGGCTGCCTGGAAAGTCACCCAAAGTACTTCTGTGACATTGGGGCATCCATCTCCAGCCTATAAACCTAGAGTATCTGGCACACTTTTTTAGTGAAGCAGGAAATTTGAGGAACTGTCCTGACTTGTATTGGCAAAGTTCATCAGTTGCTTTCCTCTATGTCTGGCAGTTTCTTCTGTGAAGCAGAAACCTGAGGGACCATTCTGCCTTGTTTTGGCAAAGTTTAGTGGTCACTTTCCTGTGGGTTTGCATGTTCAGTTTATTGAGCATACTGTCAAGCAGTCTAGGCAAGAGCAGTTTCTTGCCCAAATGGCTAGCCTTGCTACACTGAAAGCAAACTCCATAAGGAGGTTCCTCAATGCCCATGAACTTCTTTGAAGTAATTGGTGCTGCCAGGAGCAGATGTGTCTCGTTGTTGAGAAAAGTCTAAGTTATTAAAACATTTTAAATGTCATATTCTGTAGGTCTTTGAAGTGTTTGAAGATTACCTATCTAATTGAAATATATCTTTGTATAACTAAAAAAACCTAACTAATATGGCTATAGTTTAAGTATTATAGATGACTATTAATCTGTATTTTTAATTGTATAATATATTTTTAATGAGCTGCATAAACATAATATCTTAAACAAGAGTAGAAATATAAATACAATAAAACAAAATTGATCTTAAATTTGTATTCATAAACCAAAATCCATACCAATGTAAAATACATTGAGATTAAGAGGGGGTTTTTTGGATTAAAGTTGATTCAATAATCTACCTTTTTGTCCCATTATAATAATCTATCCTTTTTTCCCATCATTTTGATATCATATCCCCCTTTTTTCTTTAGAAAGAGATTGACTGTGACCATTAACCATTTATAATCAATCCCCCTTAAATTAAAACAAACATTCATAAACAATAATATGGGAAATTTGAGTGTAGTTCTTTAAACTACTTCCTGTTAATTGTGAGTGCTGGAAATCTTATGGGGATGCTGACAAAATCTGAGATAATGACCACGTCCTTATATCACCTGTCAAGGTTAAGGAGGTCATGCTTGGTCAATCCTGGTCCATCGTAACCTAGAATGAATCCACAGCCTCTTGTTTCCTATAGAAACAAAAAGCAAAACTGCTTCACCAAAGCAATGCATCTTTTAAGTTCCATTTTACAATTATATTTTTTGACTTCTGTTTTAAAGTCAAGGCCTTCTTAAATATTTGGGTTGGTATATTTCATCAGTCTCTCTTTCAATCCCATGTCTCCCAGCAGCTGTCTCTTGCCCATCAGTCATCAAAAAATCCAAAATCAACACAACAGCATACAGGATTCAGACTCTCCATATATTTTCTATCTCTACATGACTTATTCTTTTTTTATTATTTTACTTCTCTCTTTAAAGACTTTATTGTATTACTTTTTTTTCCTTTCTATAACTGTCCATAACCTTTTTATTTCTTTCTTAAGCCGACATACATTGTAAAACATACTGGAACCTGTTTAGAGGTTTTTCTGTCAGGACCTCTTTTTACTGTGTATCTTTTAGCCTTATCTGTTTGAGCAAAAGCCTTGAACTTGCCATGCAGCACATGCTTGTATCATGGCCCATGTAAGCTAGTGGGTTGCAGCTCAAGTATGCATGGGGATGTGTCTCTATACAGCAGCCCACATGAGAGATATGAACTAGGAAGCTGTTCTTGGCTCTGTTTTAAAACCTTTTTTTAAGCTCTCAGGTTTTATGTGGATGGAGTTGGCGAATGTTATTGTAAATGGAGGCTTTTCTCTGTCACGCACCATCCTATAGCCATTTTCAAATAATCATTCAAAGGCTTATATTAATTATAAATGTTTGGCTGATAGTTCAGACTTATTACTAACTAGCTCTTACATTTTAAATTAACCCATTTTTGTTCATCTCTGTATCGCCACATGACCCATGCCTATGAGTGCTCTGACATCTTGTTTCTTCAAAGGTTGCTGATGTCTGCCCCAACTCCACCATTCTTCATCTCCATCTTCCATTTGAATGTACCACTTACCCTTATTTTTCCTGGCTATTGGCCAAAACAGCTTTATATATCAGCCAATGAGGGCAACACATAGTCACAGCATACAGAAAGACCATCCCACAGCACTTACTCATCTTTATCCACATTTTATTTATGAAGAAATAAGGCTTAGAGAAGCTAAATAATTTTATGTTGGACATAGCTAAGTGACAGAACTGTGACTTGACCCTAAGAAATTGTATTCCAGATATCTTTTCTGACCATGGTAAAATGATACCTTCTCAACCATTGTGAGAGAACACCCTCCTCTTCCTGACTGTGTTCTCACATCTTTATATTGACCAAACTTTTGTTACCCTGTATTTTATATGGTTTAGACATGAAATTTTTCTCATATACATTATTAGCAATTTCTTCAAGAAAGAAAACCACTAACACTTGAGTATATGCTATCCTAATCACTAAGGAGATTCTATAAATAACTGTGCCTGTGCATTTAGCTTGCATTCTGTAGGAGTCAATTACTAGCAGCCCTTTAGAATTATGTTTATCCTCCATATGTCTTAGACATCTCTCAAGAAAAACTATGCTAACATTCATAATACTTTCTTACTGTCTGTGTCTAAAAGGGTGATCACAGTTCCAAATGTATGGGAAACATCTCCAGCCCACTCTACATAAAAACTATCCCACATCCACTATAATTCATATTTCCTCTTGTTGAGGGAGAAATGAGGCCTATCATTCTATCAAAAAGAAAACGAGTGCAATACAGAAAAACTCAACAGATATTTTGTTTTATAACAGGATCAGAATAGAATGAGTCAAGAAGCCAAGCAAAACTTGGACTGAATCCCAGCTTGGCCATTTTCTGGCTGTATATACTTTGCATAATTACTTTCCTGTATCAATTTTGCCTTCTTCATCTGCAACAGAAGAATAAATGAATAACAATAGCAATGTGCATTTCTCTTCATATAAAATGCTAAATTGTTTACCTTTTTATTCATAAGGCTTTAGAAAAAGCTAACTATAGGTCTTAGAGGCTAGAATGGAAAGACCATTATGTAGCTGGAGAATTTTTCTCCAGCTCCCGCCACCAAGTCCCGCCAGTCCCAGAGCCCACTTATAAAATAAACACATAGACTCTTACATTATTTAAACTGCTTGGCCATTAGCTCAGGCCTGTTATTGTCTAGCTCTTACTCTTATATTTAGCCCATTTCTATTAATCTTTACTTTGCCACATGGCTCATGGCTTACTGGTACCTTACATCTTCCTTGTCCTGATGGCGGCTCCCTCTCACTCCGCCTTCCACTCCCAGAATTCTTTTCCTTGTCCCGCCTATACTTCCTGCCTAGCCAATGGCCAATCAGTGATTTATTTACTGACCAATCAGCAACACACTTGACATACAGACCATCCCACAGCACCATTAGATTCCACAGACACTCCATTCAGTCCTGAGGCCTGGGTGCCTGTGGTTCTTTTCAAAGCAGGAGCTCCTGGCTCTTTACTCTGTTGGCATCATAGTATGTCTCAGCTTTGTTTTAACTCTGCTTTCCTTTGTATCTCACCTTCCCTTCCCCTGAACAACTGCTATTGTCCCATAAATTTCCCAGTGTAAATTTCCCCAAAAAAGAACACCTGTTGAGCATACCTTGTTAGCCTGACCCCCCTGCAGTCAGGGAAAGAGGAACATGATTCAGAAAGCATGCAGCTCAGAATCATTTAGTCAGGAAATATGGCGGATGTGAAAATCGGTTTTTCTTCCAAAATGCTAATAGATTCACTGCTTAAAATACAGAGCACTATGTTAAACCTTTGTTCCCAGAGTGCAGAGGTGCATAGATCCCTGTGAGTGCAAGGCCAGCCTGGTCTACATATTATGTTCCAAGCCAATCAGAGAGACATCATGAGCATTGTCAAAAACAAACCAACAAAAACAAAAAAACTGATACTTGTTAGTGCTCTATTAAAGATACATTTTGTATTTTAGGAGGATTTAAAATTAAATTCTACATCCTAGTTCTCATAAGAGGAAAAAATAACATGATAGATAGTTTAATGGGTACAGCACAATAACTTGAAAAGTTATTGTGTTATCTTGAAAATAAAATTCAGCCATAGGTGATTTATATAATCTCCCGAAGGACACAAAACTAAGGAACTTAAATCCAGCACTCATTAATTAGAGAGCCTGTACTTGTACATACTGTTTTGAAAAATAAGAAACTTTGTCCTGGGTAAGAGCCTGAGTTCCAGTCCTCTGGCCTTACTGAGGTCACCAAAGCTTCCTGGTAACTCATGTATCAACAAAAGGGGGGGGTGGCTACATAATAAAGGACACAATTTACAATGATAAATATGACTTATAAGCCCAACAGGCCCCACCCCTTCCCAGTTATGTAGCTTTCATAAAGTTGTGTGATAATAGAATGTTTAAAGAGAAATAAAGATGAGTGGAAGGATGAGGAAATGATTTTAAGAGCTTTGACACCAAGCTGAGATGTCTCAGGAAGAAGTACCACAGAAGCATTTGAAAGAGTAATGAAGCAGCTTCACATCTTCTCTTACAACACTAGGGAAACTCTTTTAGAAAAAGAAAGTGAAGACAGATCACTAGGAAAGTGACACTAGTTCAGATGAGCCACTGTATGTCCCTGGTCTGGACCTGAATAGTTGTGGGGAATGGAGAATGTAGACATGGTGTGGTGAGCATAGTAGAGAGTAGTTTGATGGACAGATAAATAGGTATATCCATAGATTAATGATAGGTAGATTGATGATAGATAGATAGATAGATAGATAGATAGATAGATAGATAGATAGATAGAGATAGACAAATGGATAATAGATAAATTGATATTGCTTCTTAAATGATTGTGTTTATCAAATTTTTTTCAGATGTGGCTTCTCAAATAAACTAAGGCCAGTGGTAAAGAGTGCTTTTCTTCAGAAAAGCATTTCCTGCACTATATAGACAAAATAATGAAATATGCAAACCCTATATGCATCTGTAGTGAGAAGACCTAAGAGCATGGCAGCAGTCAGACACTATTTATAAGGATGGAATTCTAACCTCAGCCACTGGCTCTAAGGTCTTCCCCAAAGACAGATCAGTTGGGAGGATGTGAGAGAGGGAAGACTTTGGGTTGAGGTCAGTGACTGGCTAGAAGGACTCAGCAAAAAGTTGTACTTTTAACTACATGTTAGCAAAGAGGTACAAAGCACACAAAGCACAGCCAGCAACAACAACAACAACAACAAAGTATGCATGGAGCAAAGTCCAGAGGAAATCAGGCTCAAGATGCCAAGGGAATCAGTCACATGGGAATTCGTGACGTCTCCAGAACAGGTTGTGGTAACACATGTAGGGTGTTGATTACCAAGAAAGCTCACTAGAGAGTGGGCATCTGAAGAGTTGAGAGGCTGTTACACAGGCAGCCTCTGGGCAGCATGTACAAGAAAGCAAGCTGAAGTTTCACAGAAATACTGTGGGTATGAATTAAGGTTTATGCACTATGTTTTTCACTGCTATAGCAAAGATCTGACAAACATAGCTTAAGGGAGAATGGGTTTACTTTGGCTTAGAGTTTAAAGGGAAGTCCATCCCAAGTGGGGCAGGTACGGCAGTAGGAGTGTTGAGGCACCCAAAATCAGGAAGTAGAAAGATGAACACTATGCTTAGATATGTGTTTTTATGTGCAGTCTGGGAACCTCCAGCCCATGGGATAGTTCTGCTTACACTTAATGTGGGCTTTCCCACCTCAATTAGCCATATCTAGAAAATCTTTCCTAGGCATACCAGGAGTCTCATTACCTAGGGGATTCTCAATTGTGTAGAGAGTCAGTATTGACTATCATAGATATTTTTTTCTTATTGTTTGCGAAACATTTCATATTAATGTAAGGACTTATTTATTAGACAAGTTCTTAGTTACCAGCTAAGAGTCAATGTTGCCATCAGGCCTTCATGTGAACAGTGGTCCCATCTATTCTGTGTATGATTCTGTGTAGTGGAGATACCGATGGCCCTGCTAAGAGGGCCATTCCTCCAGACATAGATGATTTCACAGGAGAAGTTTGTAAAACTCTTTGCAAGCAAAAGTGCAGTTGCATCAGCACTGTCCTTGACCTCCTGAGTTAGTAGATAATTACATAGCCCTGGGGATCCATTTCCACTGATTAAGAAGAGTCCAGCTGTATCACAAGCAGATGTGTAGCAAAAGATGTGCTTGCAGGGGAGGCTATAAGATGATGAGGCCTCTAGCAAACACCAATATAAATTACCTGAAATCTGGACCTCAGAAAAGAAATACTTGCAAATCCAATCTAGTTTTGCATTGATTTATATTTGATTTGCAGAATTTTCTGTGTTAAAATAGGACCGTCTAAAATTCTTAAATCTAAGTCTAGTCTTACTGCATATTAGTGGGTATGGATAAGTCCCTGAGTGTGGTTTATTTGGAGGGGTAGGACTCAAGACCAAAGGGTTGGAATAATAACATTCCTCAGGATAGTCAAATACTCATTTTTTCATAAAAAGACCCTCTGTTAATGTCATTTTGTAAGTTCCTATGAACTGCTATCTCCCCTCTGCTTTCTACTCTATAAACATAGGCTTGGATACATCTGTAATAAATGTGCCTCTAACATTCTTTCATAAATACAAAAAATAGAATAGAGAGAAGTGTTTTTCTTCAGTGAGGTAGGCTACCTATATTCCTGTAAGTAATCCCACATGCATCCTTATGCAAGAAACCCAAATTACACTCATTGGATCATCAAAAAATGCACAAATACAGGAGATTTATTGGGAAGGAAATGGAGTTTGGAAACAGTGGGAAAAGGTTAAGAAAGGGTAATGGGGTGGATATGATCAAACTATATTATGTGCACATGTGAAATTGTTAAGTAATAAACTTTAAATTTTTAAAATATGCCTCAAAACACTCATCAGATCCTCCAGATAACTATGAAGTATTTTTACCCTCTCATTGTAATTGTTTTGTTTTGGTTTGGGGCTGCAAATATCTCCTAACCTTTTGTTTATCTCCGCTTTCGTCATCCCTGGCCAGACCCGATATTGAACCAGGATCACTAGATTCATGTCTGCTGTGCACTGAATTATGCCCACATCTCAAAGATGTATACAGGTCCTAACTCTTGGTACCTGTGACTGTGACCTTACTTAGACACAGATCTTTGAAGATATAATCAAGTTTAGAACATACTGATTCACAGTGGTCCCTAAGACCAATGACTTGTTCTCATAGGAGAGAAGAATTTGTACACAGAGATATAGTCATGTGACAGGAGGCAGAAATTGGAGTGAGGCAATCCAAGGAGATCTAATAATGGATTACAATTGTCATATTCAGAAGCAGGCAAAAATATATCAAATCATTCTTAGAGCATTTAGCAAAAACATGGCCCTCCAAATATTGATATTGGACTTCCATGCTACAGAACTGTGAAGGAAGAAATTTGTGGGATTTTTTAATTTTCCCACACAATACATCCATATCACAGCCTCTCCTCTATCCACTCCTCCCAGCACCCCACACACAAAGACCTCCACTCTCCCCCAGATCCACTGCTCCTCTGTTTCACTTCAGAAAAGAGCAGGCCTCCCAGGGATATTGACAAACACAGCATAGTAAGTTACAATAAAACTAGGCACATACCCTCATAGCAAGGCTGGATAAGGCAACCCAGTACAAGGAAAAGGGTCCCAAGAGTAGGCAAAAGAGTCAGAGACACCCACTCTACTACTGTTAGAATTCCCACAAACACCCCAAGCTAAACAACCACAGCATGTAAGCAGAGGAACTAGTACAGACCCATGAAGGATCCTTGATTGCTGCTTTAGTGTCTGTGAGCCCCTGAGAGCCCCACTTACTTGATACTTTGGGCTTTGTTCTCCTAGTGTCCTCATCCCCTCTGGCTCTTACAATCCTTCCTTCCCCTCTTCTGAAGGGTTCCTCAAGCTCTATCTAATGTTTGAATGTAGATCTTTCTTTGTGTGTGTGTCAGTCATGTATAGTTCTACCCTAGGTCTCTGAGCCATCCAGCTTCTGGTTCCTGACCATCCAGGCATTGCAAGGCATGGGCTCCCTCTCATGGCTTGGGCCTCAATTTAGACTAGTCATCAGTTGGCCACTAGTCTGTGATAATTTGTGACAGCAGCTCTTGAAACTCATCACTTCAAGGGCTACCACAGTACCAACTTAGTGGTTTTGACCAAATAGCATTATCAGGTTGTGCTGGCTCATTTTATGTTAACTTGACATGAGCTAAAGTCATCTCAGAGGAGGGCATCTCAATTAAAAGAATGCCTCTATAAGATTGGGCTGTAGGCAAGCCTGTAAGGCATTTTCTTAATTAGTGATTGATGGGAAGAGGATCCACCCCACTGTTGGTGGTGCCATCCCTAGGCTAATGGTTCTGGGTTCTATAAAGGAGAAGACTGAGCAAATTATGATGAATAAGTCAGTAAGCAGCACTCTTCCATAGCCTCTGAGCAAACCATGATGAACAAGTCAGTAAGCAGCACTCCTCCATGGCCTCTGCATCAGTTCTTGTCTACAAGTTCTAGCCCTGTTTGAGTTCCTATCATGACTTCCTTTGATGATGAAGAGATATGGAAGTGTAAGCCAAATAAACCCTTTCCTCCCTAACTTGTCTTTTGGTCATGGTGTTTCATTGCAGCAACAGAAACCTTAATTAAGACAAAGGCCCAAATGCAAATAGTGTTGTTCAGAGGTAAGACAAACCATAAATGAGCTATTAAGTCCATTGGCTATAAAAATAGTAGCCTAGAGCTAGAGCTAGTCCTAAAGTATAGCCAAAAGAGAAATATGCTCTCTAGTGCAAAGAAAGCATGGCTGCAAATTGTAGCTGAGGTTTTCTCTAGTCCTGCCCAGCCCCACAGACCCCACAGCCACTTATAAAATAATCACTCAGAAGCTTATATTAGTTAAAACTGCTTGGCCATTAGCTCAGGCCTACCACTGACCAGCTCTTATATTTAAACTCAGCCCATTTCTGTTAATCTCTATGTTGCCATGTGTTCCATGGCTTTACCTGTGTGCCATTACATGCTGCTCCCTGGACAGCAGCCTGGCATCTCCAACCCTGCTTTCCACTTTCCAAAATTCTCCTTGTCTCTTTATCCCACCTATACTTCCTGCCTGGCTACTGGCCAATCAGCTTTTTGTTTACCAACCAATCAGAACAATACACTCACAGCATACAGAACACCCCACAGCACCACACTGCTGTCTATTCAGTTTTATGAGTAAGAAAAACCAAGGCTGTAGGAGGCGAAATTCCTCAGCTATGGGTTACACTGAAAGTTAGATGCAGTACCCAGAAGAGCTGATTCCTGAGTTACTCTGGCTGTCTCCATCACATGAGGAACTTGGAAGTTCTGTTTCACTCACATTCAAAAAGGTGTAAGAGATGAGGAAGGGAAGACAACCCATTAGGTACAGAGGTAAAGCAGCCTGCTACAAATATCAAGAGTTTCAGAGCCTTTTTTTAAGGCAGTGAGTCATCATTGCTTAAGTCAGCATCAGAAGCAAAGGGAGGGGCTTTTTTTCAGGGGCCTCATTGGTTGAGTTGCCGTGGGTGAAGAGCAGACACTGCTCTCCCATTAATTTTAGTGGCAGCTTAGTTTAGAAGGATTTATGACCATAGAGTATAAATAGTGATTTGAGTTACAACTTGGCCCCAGTCATGTTTGGAGGCAAGGGGTAGGATGTTTCATTTTCCAGACTGCTGACTTTCTTTTTAACTCTCCTTCCCTGAAAACATAAATAAAGGAGAAATGATGAAAAATGATCCTCACCTTCTTCATGGTTGACCCTATTTGGAGTGGAGAGAATAAAGGCCTAAGAATTCAAGAATATGAGCTGAGAAGGCTTGCATGGTACCAAGAAAAGAATTCTAAAGCAGGTGTCTATGCTACTCTCAACTTACTAAAGTGTTCCAGAAGAAGCTTCTACAACCTGGACCTCTGCTTCCTCATCCATAAGAGAATGTGTTATGATCTCTCACAGAAACTCTGATGTAACAATGTCTCTGAATTCAAAACTTTACATCTACTCTCCCAAGCTCTGTGACCTTGAGCAGATCTCCCCACCTCTATATTCCTTTTTTAAGTGGGTTTAGTTCCCATGGGTTTGTATGTGCCTTAAGGGGAGATAGAAAGGAAAGGGGCAGAGGCAGACCTCAAGTCTATATGAGGTCACTTAGCCAGATACTAGGTTAAAACAAAATAAAACAAACAAAAACACTGATTAGAGTCTCCCATTGGACTATGTCCAGATGGGCAATTGACTTCAGAATGGTGACCCCATCTATCAGTTAAATGCCTTCCATTGATTGACAGACATGCTCTCTCACATTAGTCAGTTCAAAACCCTCTGGAAGAGGAAAGTAGGTGGTTAAAAGGTGAGGAATGATGGGGGTTTACCCTTTTATACAGAGAGAGCTCAGTTCTTTGTGACAAAATAATGAATTGGTTATCATTACATGCACTTTCAAGAAAATGAACTTGACTATGGGTTTCATCTCATGACAGACACAATAGTTGTAGGCTTCTCATCCTGCCTTCTCATCTCAATTCCCTGACTAACAGAGTACGCTTGGGAAATTAACTTCTCTCTGACTCATTTACTCATCTTGAAAATGGAAACAGTAACACTCTACCTCATATATATTTGGGGAGAATTGAAAGAAATGCTCCTCATGTTAAGAAGCATGAACATAAGGCCTATAACATATACATGATGGTAAATTACAGTCATCATCAATATTTTCTGAGAAACTCCTCAGAGCCCTTAAATGCATCTCCTTCACTTCCCCTTTTCAGGAAGAAGAATGGCTGAAGATCCTCTAGTTCACTACCAAATTTGCTAAGGATCTCAAATTATAATCCATTGTACTTCCTTTATTTTCAAATCAACATCCTTCTTTTCCAAAGGAGACGCCTATTGCTTTAAGGGTTTTTTTTAATTCTTTTAATTCAGAGGGTCCTTTGAAAGTAATGACAATGGCTCCTGTAGGCCAACTACCCTTCCTTAGAGCAAAGATCTCAAGTACATTTTAAAAAAATAGGCCAATCTCTTGTGACAAACATCTTAGACTTCGTATTAATTTCTCTAGCATTCTTGGCTCAAGGATTTATTTATCACCATGATCTATGCCAACGAAGCGAAAACGGGGAAGAATGTTTAAGTGCAGTTCAAAGAAGCCCCTATTACCTTATTCTATATTGGTAGAAACTTGGAAACAATTCAGAATTATGGCAGTAATAAATTAGTGTGGCTACATGTTAATTAACAGTACAGCCAATGGCAAGAGGGCCAACTCACTAAATTCTTCGCAGTGTAGCCATGGCTTCCAGCCAAACTCATCTATTCATTCAGCCTTTCCAACACTCACATATTTGTTAATGCTGATTTCACAGGAGATAAAATATGTTTAACTCTGAGAACATAATATAAAACAACACACTGCAATCCTTGCCCTTAGGATCATTATTTCTAATAAAGTACCTAAGAAACTACTACAAACATATAAAATTGTTAATATAAGGGAGCATGGCAAGTACTTTAATCCAAAACTCAATTTAAAATGATGTCTGGGATCCTGAATTTGGAAACCTCACTGTAGGTTTTTTTTGCTCATTTGCCTGTGGCTAAACAAATATTGTAGTTAAAAAGTTGAGACATAAACTAAGAGAAATGTTTGTAGGATATGTTCAAATATAGGACTGTTACTTACAGTATAAAAGAACTCTCAAAACTCAACAATTAGACCATAAACCAGCTAAAATATGAGCAAAAGATACAAAAAGACATCTCAGGAAAAAAGATATACAAATGGGTTTCCATTGCAGTTCATAGGGAAGTAAAAATTAAAACAACAATGAGACACTTGAACACATCTAAGAGATTATACCAATATGTAGCTGCAGAAATTGTTTTAAAAGAAGAAGTCTGAGAGTTATTTTAATATTGCTTGGTTTCTAGTGACAGAACCATCTCAAAACAACAGTGAGATTTAAACAACTGGCTGACACAGCTGTGAAGCACACAAGGTAGTTTGTTAGACACGGCAATGAATGTCAAGTGTAAGAACCTCACTGTGCTCCACTCTTGACTCACTTTATTGCCTTGCTTGTATCCACCCTTTCTATCTTAGTTGTATGAGGGTCTTCAATGCATGACCCCAGTGGGGGCTTTCTTCCTATTCTGAGACTCTGGACAAATGAATGAAAACATGTGAAAATCCCATGGGAAACCAAATTTTCATCTTCATTTCAAAGAAAGGATCGCTGGGAAGAGGATGCTTACTCTAAAAGCAAACAGGTCTGTGAACATCAGACAGGTTTCCTCATGCAAGCAAGAGGGCATTGGAAGGACTCTCTTTGCCCATGTGCTGATGATTTCCAAAAAAGCAGAAAGTCATGAAAGGACCAAGTAGGATATAAGGTTAGCCTGTCTTCCACATCCACCCTGCCCCTGAGAAGCAGTGTAAAGCTTTCCCACATCTCCTGGACATATGTAATTTAGCTTCATTGAGACTAAAAGTGAAAAATGACCAGGAGCATTTTAGCTGGTTTTTGTTAACCTGACACAAACCTAGACATATCTAGGTTCAAGGAGGAATCTTAATTGACTAACATTTCCATAAGACTGGCTTATAGGCAAGTCAGTGGGAGGATTTTCTTAATTAATGATTGATGTGAGAGGGACCAGCCCACTGTTGGCAGTGCCACTACTGGGCAGGTGATTGTGAGTGCTAGTTTTTTTTTTTTTTTTAAAGCAAACTGAGCAAACCATGAGGATCAAGTTAGTAAGCAGTGCTTCTCCACGTCCTCTGCCTCAGCTCCTGTCTCCAGGTCCCACCTGGAGTTCCTGCTCTGACTTCTCTCAGTGATGAACTGTTTCTAGGAAGTGGAAGCTTTTTCCTTTTCCTACCAAGTTCCTTTGGGTCATGGGGTTTAATCAAAACAATAGAAAAATTACTAATATAAGGGATGCGCTTAGAATAAATCCAAACCCTTTTGCAACCAGAGGAGTGGAAACTAAAGGTATCCCCTCTATCACATTTTACACTTCAACTTTCTCTCTATGGTATAAGATGACTCTAGCAGCCCTGATGTCATTCTTTCCAGTTTGAAGCTTTTTTATGTACATTGGCATTTTGCCTTCATCTATGTCTATATGAGGGTGTCAAATCACTTTGATCTGGATTACAGGCAGTTGTGAGTTGCCGTATAGGTGCTAGAAATTGAATCCAGGTCCTCTAGAAGAGCAGCCAGTGCTCTTAACCACTAGAGCCAACTCTCCAGCCCCCAGCTTGGACCTTTTAACACTGTGGAAACATCTTTCCTCCTGATGTCCCCATAGCAGTCCAACAGAGCATACCTATCTGATTGGCCTCATTTGGGCCACCTGTATATCCCTAAGCCATTCATTCCATTTCAAACAAGAATTGGTCATTAATCAGCTATCAATTGTGTGCCCATTCTGGGTTTTAGGAGAACAAGGATACTTTCCAGAAGAAGGAGCCTATGAAAATGTGCTGAACATCTGAAGTTCCCACTGGATTGAAGAGCAGTATACTCAGAAATACACAAAAGTTGTGACATTGGACCTCTTTACTAGTTAATTTTTGTTGTGATATAATAATAATAGGAAGGAGGAGGAGGAGAAGGAGAAGAAGGAGGAGAAGAAGAAGAAGAAGAAGAAGAAGAAGAAGAAGAAGAGAGAGAGAGAGAGAGAGAGAGAGAGAGAGAGAGAGAGATTCTTTGTGACTTATGTTCTAGAGGGTGAGTACAAAAAGGCAGGTGATGCATGGAAACAGGCCAGAGCAAGAAGTGAGCAAATTACATCTCCACCTCAAACATAAAGCAGAGAGGCAACTGGATGTGGGCCAAGGCCGTATACTCTCAAAACTCACCACTGGTAGCATATTTTCTCTCACAAGGCCGCACCACCTCCCCACATCTCACCACCAATTGGAAATCAAGTCTTCAATTACCTATGCCTGAGGGACACTTCTCATTCAAACCACTACAGCCTCTCCATCCATCTTACAATGAGTCAAAGGAAAAGAGAATAATACCAACAACGCATTGACTAATCTTGGTTGTCAACTTGATATACCTAGGAAGAAAAAACTTCAACTGAAAATTTGAATCCCTCAGATGGGCATTTATTGATTAATAATGGGTGTAAGAGGGCCTAGTCCACTGTAAGTGATACCATCCCTAGGCAGGTGGATTTCAGATGTCTGTGAGTGGTAGCTGGATGTGAGCCTGTGAGCAAACCAATAAGCATCATTTCTCCATGGTTTCTACTTCAAGCTCCTTCCTTGAGTCCCTGCCCTGACTTCCCTCAGTGATGGACAATGACATGGGAATTTAAGCTAAATAAACTTTCTCCTCACAGTCTTGGTTGGTTTTTCTTTCAGCTTGACAAGAGCTAGCGTTACCTGGAGAGACAAACCTCAGCTAAGAAAATGCTGCCAGCAGATTGCCTGCAAGCAAGTCTGTAGGGCATTTTCCTGATGGATTGCTGTGGGAGGGCCCAGACAACTGAGGCTGCCACCTCTGGGGGTGTTGGGTGGTATAAGAAAGTAGGCTGAGCAAACCGTGGATAGTCACCCAGGAAGCAGCACTCATTCTCAGCTTGTGCTTCCGGTTCCTCCCTTCTATTCTTGACGTGACTCCCCTCAATGATGGACTCTAACCTGAGAGTTGTAAGCTGAAATAAACCCTTTCCCCCTGAAGTTTTTTTTAGCCGTGGTGTTTTATCACAGCAATCGAAAATAACTAAGAGACTCTTTAAATTGGTTCTGATAAGCACATTAGGGCAACCTGTAATTTAGAGTGAAATGCCTGCTGCCTGACAAGGGCTGAATCTGTTTCTGATGGATGAGGAAGTGTAGGCTGGAGCCTGATCCCCTTGAAGCCGATAGTATTATCTCTGCTTTAGTTATTTTAGCTTTCATTTTATTTGTTATTATCATGCATATGTGTGGATGCATGCTTCCTTGTGCAGATGGAAGTCAGAAGGCAACTCTGTGAGGTTGGTTATGTCCCTCCACCTTTCTGTGGATTCCAGGAAAAGAACTCAAGTTGTCTGGCTCGGGGGGCAAGTGCCTTTACTCATTGAGACATTTCACTGGCCTTTCTCTCCCCGCTTTACAGAGAAAAGAGAGGATAAGAGGGCTTAAATAATTGGCAAAGTTTATACAGATTGCAAACGGAAGGTCTTGGTTCAAACTCAGGCCTCACAGGAAAGCTCTCAGTCTGGAAAGACACTATTAGTTGGGACCAAAGTTCCGGCCGCCAGTGATTATCAATAAGATATATATATATATATATATATATATATATATATATATATATATATATATATATATATATATATATATATATATATAGAGAGAGAGAGAGAGAGAGAGAGAGAGTGTGTGTGTGTGTGTGTGTGTGTGTGTGTGTGTGTGTGTATCCTGTCTTTAAGCCTCATTTCAGTCACAGGAAGTCTTTCAAACACTCCTTCTGCTGTAGGTTTTAATTTCTTCTATCCAAGAGAGTCTAAAAATTCAAGATTCATATATAATAGATATTGGACTAGCCTCAGAAATCTACATTTAGCCACAGTTATGAAATGGGAACTCACTCAGAGACTGAAAACCCACCAAGTCTAGACCCAGGACCCCAGAAAACAAGGGCCTCCTACCCTTCACATCTGTTTTGCAAATCTTCCCAAGTTTCTTGGCAAAGTCTAACAAGAGCTGTTCAAGACAAGAAGCTGTAGTGATGCTTCATGGGGCACAGTCAACACACACACACACACACACACACACACACACACACACACACAGACAGAGACAGAGACAGAGACAGAGAGAAGGATACACACATACCACACACATATGCATATCCAGATACCACACATACACATGCTTACATGCACACAAGCATACAAACTCTCTCTCTCTCTCTCTCTCTCTCTCTCTCTCTCTCTCTCTCTCTCTCTCATTGATACAGTTTCAACAGACATATTGATGACCTCAATCCATTCATGGGTGATCACTAATTGGTGTTATTCAGAATTATGTAGAATTGTCCCCAAGCTTCCAAGTTTAAAGACATGGTATAGAGAAATCACTGTCTTCACTGTAGTTTCATTCATTCTGGTTGTAATATTCCTATCAACTAGTATTTCTTGCAGATGTGAGGATTGTGCCTCTCTGACTCTGTAGAATCTTTACAATGACTCCAAATCTATCCATCATGCTTTTCATACCCTGGTTCTGGTTTAATCAATGTAGCACATACACACCATTCATTAGTCACAAGTGCAGTCCTGGAAATATTTAAAGTCAATAGTCATGTTCTCTAGACTTTTCTTTTCCAAGTTCTTAGCAACTTATGCATGACTCATTTGACATGAATCCTCAGATCATCTAAGCCCTGGTTTATTTATCTGAAAAAGTTTGGATTGTTGCAAAGAAATGAATACTTTACTCACCAAATAAACGAATGAATGAATGAATCACAAACACTCTGATCTCCGATGCTCCTAATAACCTTGGGGAACTTTATCTCATTAACAGCATTTCTCTCTAGTTTTTCCCTCTTTCTTTCCTCTGGTTCCTCTAGCCATGTTTCTCACCTTTAAAAGGTCTTTATGTTTCACAGATCCTTTTTCTACTGTCTCCCATATCTCTTGGCTTCTCTATTTCCCTTGCTCTTCCTCTGTCTCCATGTGTCTTTCTGACCTTGGATAATGGTGTACAAACAGGAGTTTGTGGGAGGGAGAAAAACAAATCAGGACAGGGCCTCTCTAGGTGAGAATCTCTATTGCAGGTAGAAAATTTTTGCCAGCCAGAAACAACTTCAGTAAGAGGCACTATTGATCCATCTAGTTTCTCAGACAATAGCCTCCTTCTCCTCCAATGTAGCAGGTGATATAAGATCTAGGGAGCCAGGGATAGTGGAGAAGTATCTGTGCCAAGAGCTAATGATCTATGAAATGAAAAGTTTTGGCCCACCTGCTCCACATGACCACTTCACAGAGGGGACCTGCAGCTGGCCCAGCTGGCCCAGACCAATGCTGAAGAAACACAGACGGATTCTTGCCCCAGATATCAGTTGTCAGAGAAAACTAAGAGAGTCTGCCAGGTGAAAAGAACTCAGGCCAAGATTCTTCACTTACCAGTGTCATCCAACCTTCCAAATACCCTGTAGCCTGGGCTCCAAAGAACTCCAGGAGTCAGGAGACCAAAGCCTGACTCATTTAGGGCTTTGACACTAGCTGTCTATGTCCTTGGGGAGGTCACTTCTCCTTTCTGGGCCACCAGCTTTTCAGCTATAAAGGGAAGAACATAACCCTGTCATCTGCTTGAATTGCTTCAATTATGAAGGTATTGTAACAAAATTTGACAAAGTTTGGTTTCTCCAATTTCTATATCTGCAGTCCATCCATTTGTGCTAATAGTATTTTTTCATAGTACTGTAAGAAAGGAAATAGAACTATGTGGTTTATGAGAAAGACCTAGAATTTCTCCATTTCTTGCACAGAAATCTAAGGAATTGCAAGGGAAACAAGCTTCAAGGTCCTGGTTTGAGCTGTATAGTGAAGTGACTTATGGGATATACTGAAATCTCTGCTTTATTAGTCTATTAAATGCACTGCCAGTGATACCTACCCCTTTGATCTGAAGTTCCCTTCCCAGAAAAAGGGTATCCTCAGATTATTTGCTCAAGATAGGTGGCTCAACAGGAAAGAAAATATGACCCAGGAGAGCCCATATAGGCTGGTCAGAGCACAGAGCCGAAAGGGGGAAAGTAATTAGCAGAACAAATCATATAATTTGTTACAGTGCTGGTAAGAGGATTGACCATAAGTAAGAAGAGAATAGACTAAAGACGTGAGAAGAAGTAGGGGTGCCTAGAGAAAGAACAACTTGTTTTGAGGAAAATAGAGAATAGTGGTCTAACATCTAGGCCGCTTCTGGAAGCATCCAAGGTCATCACAAATTCTGATCTGCAGAAATTGGCCTTTCTTTGGCATACTGAAGAACACTCCTAACAACCCCCAAAAGAGCCTCAGTAGCGGCCACATACGTAGAACATTCAAGCCACAAGTCACAGCCTGCTGCAGGACCGGCAGGAGGTCCGTGAGTCCCAAAGCCAGCCTGAGCTACATGAGACTATCTCAGAAAGAAGACTACATTACAAAACCAAGCAGAAATGGAAGATGAGACTTACGTAATTTAGGTGATTCTTTTAAACATAAGCATATAAAATTCTGGATATAAAATTAACTATGCAAATGTATGTATATTTAGAATATGCACATGCCAGTGAGGAGGAACCCTGAAGCTTCAGTTTCATTAGCATCACAAAAAGCTACTGCCTCTGGCTCACCATTTTCAATGTTCTGTTCAGAGTCCTTTATGATAGCTCTGTGATCTCCCCTCGCTCTTAAAGCTGGTGTAAGCAAAACTCAAACATAGGGATGGATGGACCCTGTGGCTTGGTGAACTGTAAGTGAGAAACAGTGGAATTTCGAAGACAGGATGATGAAATCAGACATGCTAGAAATATTTACACCGGAGAATTTAGAAAACACTGTAAAATGGGATTCCTTTTGCCCTCCTTATCCCATTGTCCCTAGTCTCATATATTTATCATAAAACCACATTTCTTCCCGTAAGGCTGTAGATTTTTATTTTTTTATTTTTTTAAAGTCTTATGTAGTCCAGGCTGGTCTCAGACTTGCTGTGTAGCTAAGGATAACCTTCAATTTCCAGTTCTTCAACCCCTACTTCCTAAGTGCTGGAATTACAGGCATGAACTGCAATGTGTGGTTTATAGTGTTGGGAATTGCATCTAAGGCTTCCTGCCTGCTAGACAGTCAATCAACTATACGTCACTGGTCCCTGAGCTGTAGGTTTTTAGAGCAGGCTCTTGCATTTTATTCAACTCTGTTCCCTGATATTTCTTAAAAATAGAGTAGACATGATTTTGTTCTGGCAGAAGCAATATAAAATAGCCCCCTTGCTTCTTCCATTCTTCGTTGTAACAGTGAAAATAGAAATGCTGCATCATTGTCACCAATGTTAGTTATTACCTGGAAAATAACTAAGTTGCCAAGACTCAAGAACCAACAACAAATAGTGGGCCTTTCTATATATATATATACATATATATATATATATATATATATATATATATATATAGAGAGAGAGAGAGAGAGAGAGAGAGAGAGAGAGAGAGAGAGAGAGAGAGATTTTCTACTCACCCTACATACCACCCACAGATCAAACCTCCTCCCTCCTCCCATCCTCCCACCTCCCATCCTTTCCTCCCAAGCCACCCCCCATCCCCACATCCTCCAAATCAAGGTCTCCCATGGGGAATCAGCAGAGCCCAGCAGCACACCTAGCCAAGGCAGGTCCAAGCCCCTCCCTGCCGCACCAAAGCTGCACAAGGTGCCACACCGCAGGCACCAGGCTCCAAAAAGCCTGCCCATGCACCAGGGCCTTTCTTAATAGAAAGTCACATGTTTACTCCCTGTCTGCACCAGAGAGCCCTTCCCTTCAGAAGATGCAGCAAGAAATGAAGCTGATCCCTGAGCCTTGAGCAGAGGGGTGTGTGTTACAGAGACAACCCATTTGGGGCTCAGAATTCCGGTTTTTTATTCTCTGCATATTGGCCACTTGTGGTTTTCTGTGTTAATCATCACTCATGACAAGGAGAAGCTTCTTTGGCGGATGATGTCAAGGAAAGCAGTTTCCAATCAGTGTCGACGCACATAAGACCTCACGGAAACTGGGACAGCATGCATAAGACCTGCACAAGTTAGTCAGACAAAATCCAAGCATGAGAGGATGAGGGGAGCATGAAGTCCCACCCTCAGCCAAGGAGCTATTGTCAACTGATAGCTGCCAGGAGAGAGAAAGTAAGTTTCAACTGGATCTACCAGTCATACTCTAGGACAGGTCCCGTGCTCAGTAGTTATCCAGTTCAAACTGGATTCCATATTTCGGGGTTTTATTTTATTTGGGGTTTTGTTTTTAAGAAGTGTAAAGGAAATTAAGTTGAGTGGGAAAGGAGGTGGGAAGAGAATGAATATGATCGAATATATTGCAAGGAATTCTCAAAGATAAAAATAAAAACTGTGAGTTTGAAGGCCTGGTCTTACTGTATCTTCTTGTGCAGTATTGAGTTGATATCCGTGGGGGGGCCTGCCCTTTCCTGGGAGATGAATCTGTAAGAGAGGAGAGGTTGGGGGACTAGGAGGAGTGGAGGGGGGAGAAGCTGCAGCCAAGATGTATGAGAGAAGAATATATATATAATTTAAATAAAGAAATGAAATGGAGAAAGACAGGAAATGGCATGCTGGTCAGTGCTTCTCATTAGCCTTTAAGCAGGTGACTCTCTGGATATAACACATTCTTAGAGGATGGTTTATGCATTACTATGGTGTATAGCAACTTCAAAGTGTCTCCAATTCCACTGAGATCAACAAACAAGTAAAAGACTACTACGATATTGATCTGACTGGCCTTTCAGAGAATTCTTAGTCAAATAAATGACAGCCTGCTGTGAAACAGGTAGTACAATCACAGCAGCCCCAGGGGACTAAGGAGGAGTGCTTGAAGGAACCACTCACTCACCAGCCTTGAGGCATGGACCAGGGAGGGAGGGATTGTGCTACTGTGATGCTTCGGGGCTGGGCAGATGGCTTATTGGGCAAAGTTCTTAACACATGAGCAAGAGAACCTCAGTTAGGATAACCAAAACTCATATAATGTCAGCACAGTCACATGGAAAAATCCCCTGAAGTTTACCAACCAGGTAGCCTGGTTTATATACATCAATGCCCAGAAAAGAGTCCATGCCTCAAACAAGATAGAAAGCAAGGACAGGTTGCTGTCCTCTGACCTCCACATGCATGCTGTGGCACATGTATGCCTGTATTCACACACATGAATACACACAGATATGCATACATGCACACTACAGAGGGAGAGAGAGAGGGAGGAGGGGATTGATGACAGACAATGCCCGAAAGCTTGAGATGAGCCTGAAGGCTAGTTTAAGCAGCCCTACAAGTTGATGATCATTCTAGCATGTGCAAAGGTGTGCAAGTGAGCAAGAGCTAAACCTGTAGATAGCTTAGCACTCCTAGGACACTTGACAGGCAGTAGAGGGGTAACATTTCACAAGATTAGCTCAAACGCTCTTCCATGAATTATCATTTCTCTTTTCCTGTTGAAACCTGAGCTTTGGTCAGTTTTAAAACACTTTTGTGATGACCCAGCTGGTTAGTCTGGGGCAGAGTGAGCATTATCATGTGTGGAATCTAAACTCTCCCTGAGTGTTCAAGATGAGAGTCTGCTGAAGAAAGGAGCCATAGGCAGAGTCATATGAGAAAAGCAAACGTATTTGATTATATTTTTACTTATCATCGGGACCTTCACATTGAAGACTCAAAATCTCAGTTTGAACACTGCATTCTTATTCTTGGGGTTGACAAAGCATGGAGAGTCGTGTAGAAATATGTCTAAGCAACATGGTGTGAGATAATGGAAATTTTAAATGGACTAGGTAAACCCAGCCAATTTGTTCAGATTCTTCTGGGCTTAACAGAGATAGCCCTTCTTCTGTTAGATATGGGTCATAATCTCTTTGTAGCCAGCTCTTATGCAGGAAAGTTACAGCAATCATTCTTGCTTGGTAGCTAACGTTGGAGGAAGTAACTCTGGTTCCTATGCCATGCCTTGAGGAAAACAATTCACAGGGTCTACAACTTGCTCAGGAAGGCAGAAGCAGGTTAGAGATACATTGTCCTAGGGCTATCTTTGAAACCTCTTTATGATGTGATTTTTCTAAGCATTGACACTAGAAAGACTTTAGACTTTGAATTCTAATGTGCTCTACTCTATCCTGGTGTATAATAGTCCATTCTATCCTACTGGCCAATCAGAACTCCTTAGAGAAACTTTTAAATAAGTCCACTGCCCAGGCTTCACCCTAGAGTTTCTATTGGCTCTAAATTTTGTGCATCAGCCTTTAAAAAGGCAGTCCCACAGGCTTGGGAACAGTGGGATGAAGTAAAATCAAACAAGCAAGGCACCTGTACATTATGAAACAGACCTTTGGTTGTGACAGGCAGGCAGTGAATATGTATAACAGTCTCTGGCTGTCTTTGGCTTACAGAAATAGATATTGCAATAAGACATTTCCTTCTTTATCATGAGGGACAAAGCCCTGTAATCTGAATCCTAAAATTGCAGCCCTAGTACACTGGACTTGGAGTTGTTTGCTTCTTCACAACAGATTGGGACTATTAATTCAAAGCTCCTTGGTTCCAAATTCTCATCCCTACACTTCCAACTGTGTTAAATATAGCGAAATAAACATATTTTTAGCCAAGTAGAGCTTCTTAGTTTGCCTCCCCCATGAAATTGAACTCAGCATCTCCAACAAAGTCCAAGCTACTGGTGAGTTACATAGTTCTCAGACCTAGAAACTGCCTACCTTGCTATTGGACAACCTTGTCTAGACATGAATGTCCTCTCTCTGTTTCCCCTTCCCTTGATATCCCCTTCATGTCTTTCTTTCTTGGCTAGTGGCACTTGCCACCTGCCACATGAAAATCCCAATGTCAGAGACATCCTCTTTTATTCAGAGATAAGCCCAACCTAACCAGAGTTTTATGTGCAATATAGAATTTCATGGTTTTATCTTTACCAAGTCAGCCTCTATATTAGTCAATGTTGTCTAGAGGAACAGAACTCAGAGAACAAATCCATATTATAAAGGTATATTTGTTAAAATGGCTTATACAATATAGGGTGGATAGTCCAATGATGATCACTTTCATGCTGGGGAAGCTGAGAGCCTAGCAAAGTTGACCAGTCTGTGAGACTGGATGCCTCAGCAGTCCAAATATCTGATTAATATATATGTGTTTACATGTGCTGGAGATGCTGTAAATGTGTTGCTCTGATTTATTGATAAATAAAACACTGATTGGCCAGTAGCCAGGCAGGAAGTATAGTGTAGGAGGGATAAGGGGAGAGGAGAATTCTGGGAGGTGGAAGGCTGAGAGAGGATACGCTGCCAGCCACTGCCATGAGAAGCGAGATGTAAAAGTACTGGTAAGCCACAAGCCACATGGCAACTTATAGATTAATAGAATTGGGTTAATTTAAGATAGAAGAACAGATAGCAAGAAGCCTGAGCTGTTAGGCCTAACAGTTTAAATAATATAAGTGTCTGTGTGTTTATTTGGGTCTGAGTGGCTGCAGGACCCAGCGGGACTGGAGATAACTCCAGCTACATATATGTCCCTTTAAAAAAAAAATCACAATATAAGGCATGGAATAGCACCCTATAAGATGCTGGTCATGGAGGTCCCAGAGGTTTCTAAAACACACAGGCCAATGTCACTTCCTTCAGTGGCCCATCATAACTACATGGTAAAATCCTATGGCTGAAGACACCACAAACTTTGGCTTTAGGACATAGAGAAATCAGTAGCAAACTAACCAGGAGACTTCTTCCTTGCCAGCTGGCTTTCATGCTCCCAGAAAATGCTTTGCAATTTGCTAGGTGGGGAAAAAAATGCATCAAAGATCTTACCTGGCTCTAGATACTAGCTGCAATACCACTTATGCATCTTTAGAGGGGTACTTAAACACTTTCTGGTTGGATTTAAGGCCTTCTCCACAAAAGGTAATTTCATTCCTGGTACTGTAATCCTTACTAAAAGCCCATGTCTGGGGATATCATAGGCTCTATGCTAGAACTTGCAGTTGTCATTTTGCTAAATGGTCATGCTGTCAAATTACATTCCAGATATTTATATTTATATCTGTAGACCTGGGTTGCTCCCAGTTTTGGTCAGAGAAGCAAAGACAGTGGTCAATGGAGATTTGCATAAATGGTCAGTGTTGAGAACAAGAGACTGAATGGTCAATTCTAAACAGGACATTTATATTAACTCTATCAACAACAAGGCTCAGAGAACATTGTGGAAGACAAGATAGAAAAAATTTAAGAGCCAAAGAGAGGAGAGGAATGCCATGAAATATTGTCTTCTAGACATGTCATGGCTATTGCAGTCATGAATTCACCACATCTATGATTACTCATGTAAGACTTGTAAGAGAAAATAAACCAAAATCTGAGCATAGATGAGGTAGATCATCTCCAGGCCCCACCACTTATTAAGTGACTATTGTCAGTGGATAGTTGCTGGGGGTGGGAGAATCTTTATTTTTCCCTGAGGATACAGCCACTGGTACATCACCCATGCAGTGGGTAGTCTTACACCCATGCACACATGAATAGCTCTAATTGGATTTTGTAGGTAAATATTTTTATTAAATTTTTTTATTTATTTTACCAACCACAGTTTCCCCTCCCCCCCTTCCTGTTCCCTCACCTACCTCCTTTCTAACTTCCTCATTCACTCCTCAGAAAAGGTAAGGCCTCCCATGGGAATCAACAATGCATGGCATATCAAGTTGAGGCAGGGCTAAGCTCCTCCTCCCTGCATCAAACCTGAGCAAGGCATTCCACCACAAGGAATAGGTTCCAAAAAGACAGCTCATGCACCAGGTAAATTTTTAAAAAACATGATACTGGGAAGGATGCATGTTGAAAAATATATGGAAGGAATTATGGTGAGGAGAGTAGCTATTATATTTTATTGTATACATTTATGAAATTCTCAAAAAAAAAAAAGAAAATTTTATAAATAGGGGTATGGATTGCCCAGAGCCCAGGGAAGATGCTACATCCAGCATGGGATATTTGAGGGAAAAAATCTACATACACTATGCTACTATGTCTGCTAACTTTATTCTGCTAGGTCAAAATTTTATCTTTACAGCTACAGCTCCGTCAGGCATTCAGGGCAGGAATAAATCTAGATACACCAAGCTCTTTGTCCGTTTACTATATTTCTCTGAAATGAAATCTTGTCTACATAGCTTCAGTTCCATGCTGACACTCAGTTCCTCTTTGTCCCCTCATTTACTGACCTCTCATAGTCCTGCTAACAACTAAACCCTTATGCTTCCAGCCTCATCTTCATCCTCTGTTTCTTTGCCCTCCATCTCTACTTGCTCTCTACTCCTGGTTCTGAACTCTACAAGAGTTCTGCCTTACCATCTACAAAACCTGTGTTCTTCCCTTTTCCCTGGTCATGCCATTCTGTCTGCCTCTACAGAAAGAAATGCCTGTTCCTTCTTCCACTGGCCACAAGGTTCTCTGCCCCCCAGGAATGTTGCTCCACCCTAACTTCCACCTTGATATGTAAAAACCTCTTTTGCTCTCAGTGGAGAGACACTAGGCCTCAAGGCAAGGGGATGGTCTGAGCTTCATTAGCACAAAAAACAAAGCTATGCATCTCCAGCCAGCTTGTCTCCTAGGCTGGGGGGTTAGAAGTTCAGCAGGTCTGAGGAGCTGAACTGTTTGCCAAATGGTCTGGGAATATTTCAGCATGCAAGAATTTCATAGCAGAAGACAGCTGAAATATTAAAGGCTGGATAACACCAAATATTCATAATAAATGGCTTGCCTTTTAACAGACCCTTGGCCAGTCAAAGTATAGCTTCAATACACAGCTGGACTCCTTACAACATATTCTTGTGGCTCATCACATAGGGGAAAATATTCTTGGCAGTTACAATCCTCATTTCTATAACTTGTCACGTGACCTTAGCTGGTATTTATGGTGAACATCTACTACTTATTCTATGTTTCCCCTCTTCACAGAAAACACATCAGCAGGTGCTGCTGTTTTGCTTGGAAGGATGACTATTCCTGAAGGGTCTGGAACATTTATCATCCTGTTTGGATTATGCTGCCATAATTTCCTATTGACCTTAATTATAGAACATGATGACACCAAGAGATGCCTTATAGGATCTCTTGCTCTCCAGGTATAATCTTCTTTACCTCCACTGTGGACTGTTGTGCCCAGATCGCGACCCCCAGAGAGACCACCAAAGATGAGCATGCCGGAATGCAAAAGCATGGTTTAATTAGCAATACAAGCCTAGGCAGGGACTTCGTCCAATACATCCAATGCAGTGGAAGCTGGAGGAAGTACCCACCTATCTGCAAGCTCAGCTTTTAAAGGGAAAAGTCACAAGGTTACATCGTTTAAGGGTGTTAGTACGGGTACAATTCTGATTGGCTCGCTTCTAGGAGCTTCTAGAAATTACTTCTAAGGGAGTGGTTGCCCACCACCATTTCTCATTGGCTGCCCTCAGGTAGGGCATTTTTATGGTCAGTTACCCTGGAAACTAGGGAGAGGACATTCCATAGTCTGGCAGGCATTACCTCGTGACTATCTTGTGACTCTGTACTTTAACACTTCCTGGTTTCTGGAATCTGAACTGACTGGTTTCAGTAACTAATGGCCTATTCCCAAAAGGAAAAATCTTAGGCCTTAATTTTAGGGTGAAAGCATTTTGGTCTTATTTCTAAGATGGCTCATTTTGGTCTCACATGGACAAGCAGTTCAATTTTCCACAGCAGTCTGTATCAATTACCCCTCCTCTGTTACCCAGATGACTCGAGGGCATCAGGAGCCAGAGGCCAGAGCTTCCACCCAATGAGATGTATACTGTGCCTCATGGTAGAAATTCCTCCACAACAAAACTGGGATAGCAGAGATGTGGCCTGTGTCAGGTGAATGGGGAGTCCTACCTTCACCACCAAGTGCTGGGAACATAGGTATCTACCACACCCAGCTTGCTTTCCTTTAAGTTCTTCAGTATAAATAACTATTACTTACCAGTTTGTCTGTGAATCCTGTTAAAATGTAGTCTGGCTCAATAGACAAGTTCCCAGAAAATACTGATACTGATGTTCTGTGGATCAAAAGTTCCCTGCCATACTGATGTACTGTGGATCACAAGTTCCCTGCAGATGTACAACAATGTCTACACAGTAACAGCTGTGAGTCTAACAAAGCTGTTCCTCCACTGAAGGTCATCCAGTGAAGGTTTTGCCACTGAGCAGTGAACTATCACAGATTCGTCTCACAGTGCCCCCTGCCTTAGCACCCAACCTAGCCACATTCTCTGCAATTCCAGATTCCCTTTCCTATGAAGCTCCTTGGGGATTTCGAACCTGCATATGATTTGGATCCTATCTACTCCCCCTTCTTTCTACTTTCATGTCTTTTTTTGGGGGGAGGGGAACCCAGACTCTGATTAGTGCTGCCTATATCTGCATGAATGTAGATCTGCTGGAGAAAAGGCAATCCACCATGGACCACAGCACTGGGGGGAACAAAAGCTAACTGCCCCTTTCCCCAGCATCTGCCAACTGCCAGTAGCTCCCCAGCTAGAGGCGAGGGACTCATGAATTCCTTGCCCATCCACAATAGAAGTCTGGCTGGCATGATCTTGTGAAATCCATGTGCAAGGAACTACAGCTGCTGTGAGTTGATGAATGAGACAACCCTGTCATGTCCAGAGACATTGTTTCACTGCCATCTTCCCCAAGCTTTGGTTCTCCCTGTCTTTCCTCTTCCATCCCAGGATGCTCTCTAGGATTTCTGCTTCTTATACTCGTACCTGATATTAATCTCTCTTGTGGATTTCTTAATTCTAGTTTATCCAGTTTAAGCAGAAATACATTTACAATATAGTGTGGAGTAGCTTGTAAGAGTCCTTGGATCCCAGCAAAACTGCTACTCTAACAGGAACAGCTACTCCAGGAATGTGGGATTCCTGTTGGACATTTCAATCTCAGTTACCCAACAGGAGAAACCAGGAAAGCAGAGATCAGAAAGTCTGTTAGTCCTGAAATACTGCAGAATAGAAACTCTAACCAACCCATGTTCCAAAGACTCAACTTCCCAATCTTTAGCCTACACCTTACGCACAATGACTACGTTCCGCTGTTTACACTCTCCCTTTCCTCCCTACAAGGAAAGAAAATTTAACTCATTCCCTTTGCTTTACTTTCTTTCTTATATGCCTTCCTGCTATTCTTAGGTTTTAAATTTTATTTATGTACTTATTTAGTATGTGTGTAGGCATGCATATAGTCAAGTGCCACTACACACATGTGGAGGTCAGAGGACAACTTACAGGAGGAATAGATTCTTTCCTTGTGGTTCTTGTGACCAAACTCAAGTCATCAGCTTTGGTAGCAAGTTATTTTCCCCACTGAGCCACCTCATTGGCACTTAATTTATTTTTTTCTATTAATAAAATGGAAATAGTTGCATCTACTCCTTGTGAGTCATAGTTGGAACCAAGAGTTGTGAAACTACCTGTATTATATCACAATACTATGGCTACCTAAACAAGATTCAAATAATGACAGTACCAACAGACATACTAGCATAGAAGGAGGCAATCTCATGGGGCCTCAGCCCTAGACAAAGAACTGGGAGTTTGGGGGGCACTCTGTTTCAGTTTCTTTTGTTTGGGCATTTTTTCTCTGTTTTTGTTTTGGATTTTTTTTGTTTGTTTTAATTTTTGTCGTATGAAATTGTTAGGGTTTTTGAGAGAGAGAGAGACACAGAGAGAGAAAATAAAGTTGGGTAGGTAGAGAGGTAGGAGGATCTGGGAGAAGTTGAGGGAGGGGAAAACGATCAAAATATATTGTATGTAGAAGGCAAATGGCTGAGAAAAGGAAGGGAGACTAGGAATGGGAAAAGTATAAAAAAAAGAGTAATTGTATGTTCATAATAGATTGCATATGTGTATGAAATTGTTAAAAGAAATTTACAAAAAAGTTAGGACATAAATTCTAGAGGAAGTGAGGAGGGACATGGAAAGATTGGAAGGGACATGGTAGAAGTTGGAGGGAAGAAAATGTAGGGGCAAAATGATGTGATTATATTTTAATTTCAACTTAAACATAACAAAGAAGAGAAAATATATAAAACAACTGCATAAGTGCCTAGAGAGATGGCTGAGTAGTTAAGAGTGCTTACTGCTTATGCAGAGGATCTAGGTCTGGCTCCCATGCCTCACATATCAGCTCACAACTGTCTTTAACTCCAGATCCAGGGGATCCAATACCTCTTCCGACCGCCATGGGCTCCTGCACACACATGATACACACATATACAATGAGGCACACACATAAACATAAAACTAAATAAATAAAGCATGGAATACTGGAATGATTAAAGTAGAAATGGCCTTTTAGCACAGATTTTTCTGATGCATTAAAGGTGACTTTGACATCCCCTAATTAATCTCAGTGATAAAAGGTATGATATGAGATTTGTTTCTGGACCAGGCAGCCAAGTCTGAGAGACAAAGTGTGCCTGTCCCTGCCTGTGCTAGATCAGCAAGTCTGCTCAAGCTCAGCCAGGATTCTCACCTCTGAGTCCTCACTGGGACTCCTGGCAAGAATAGACTTTCTTCCTGTGACTACTGCAGCTGCTTACCAAAGACACTTAGCCCAAAATTCTGTCTATATTGCACCTGCTGTGGCTTCTCCTGAGGGTCAAGGACAGTTAAAGCTGGAAAGACTTTAAAATTCTCACTGTCTAAACCTTGGCTTTTCCTATTTTTGGCAATGACGTTGGTAGTAATTTTGTTACTAAAGCCAAAAGTCTGACATTGTTTTATCTTTTCTTGCCCATTCACCTCTTGGCCATCAACAAGCTCTGTTGGCACTACTCATAAATCATAATCTGAATGTAATCACCTGTTTCGGACTCAATTTCATCAAACTAAAATAAAATAGCTTCAGTTATTTCTAAAGTTAGGTGCAGGAATTGTTTTGTAGATGTATCCATTAGGACTGGGCTCAACAACTGTGTTTTTATTGGTTGTGGTTTTCTGTACTTTTCATAGGTTGCAAAGAAAAATTTTCTTGGTGAGGGGTGATGATACACTTATCTGTGACCATAATGACCAATATTTAGAATGTAGTTAGTGATTATGCTGGTTTAGTAAAGTGTGACTGTAGGTCCTCCTCCAAGATCCATTGCTTCACTAGCCCTGGGTAGAATACAGCTTTTTAAATATGTATTTTACTTACTGTTTAAGACTTCTATACATGTACACACTGTGTTTTAATCATATACTTTCCTGTTCCCTTCTCTGCAATGCCCAAACAGCCCCAACCAAGTCTCCCTACCAAGTTCACATCTTCTATTTTTAATTCATGGGTCTAATTAGCCCTTCCAGTATGTACACAGGTGTAGAGTCATCCCCTGTCACACAGGCAGTATGTCAGGGCCCACGTCCCTGAAATAATAACTAACTCTCCATCCTGCATCAGCCATCACTGCTAAAAGCTTCCCAGCTAGGAGTAAGGCTTCACGAACTGCCCTATCCATGCTGGAGTATTGTTAGGCTGTATCTTACGAAGGTCTTGTGTAGGCAACCTCAGCCACTATGAGTTCATGTGTGTAACAACCCTGTGTCTAGAAAACACTTTCTGAGTAGTTCCCCCCAACCTTTGACCCTTACGTTATTTCTACTCACTCTGCCATGATGATCCCTAAGCTTTGAGGGAGAGGGGAGTATGACATAGAAATTCTGTTTAGTGCTAAGCAACTTTTAATGATGCTAAGAATTAAAGGACATATGCCCTATCATATCAGGCAGTCTCCTAGTTGCCCTGATGGTGAAAGGAAAAAAATATTGAGATCTTCATAAACAGGAATCAGAGACTGTCCTGAAGGAGATACGTTGTTAAACCCAAGGTGAGTCAGGATGGACTTGGGAGCGTGGCTTTTCTCCCCAGACAGAACTGTATCTTTGTCATAAACTATTAGGCTATAGCCCTGTCAGTGGTAAAATGTCAGAACCCCAAAGAAGCTATTACTCACTGCACAATAAAATAAAAAGTACTGACCTCCTCAATTGCAGAAAGCAACTCAAAATGAAGAATCGTCTTGAGTTTGGGCTCATCCACTTTGTTATTTCTTCCCTGTTAAGTATAAATTAGATTGAGTTGGGATATTTAATTGCTCTCTAGTAAAACCTCTAGATAGGCCAGGGGCTACAGCAAGAAATTCAGAATCATGATATTATTGGCCTTTGAGAAAGCTATTTGAGATTTCACAAACTCCCTATGCCCACCTGCGTCCCATTAGCCCCCCCACAGTCCTGGTGACTCTAGGATATGATGCTAAATCTCAAAAATTTCCCCTTAGAGAAGCCCTTCCCATGGAAAAGCACCCGAGTCCTAAATTACTAAACAAACTTCGTTTTTCTCTTTCAGAGAAGGGTTTCTTTTATTTTCTAAACTAGAATAAAAATATTCAGAAACTGAAGAAATACTGAGTAGGCTCTAAATACCAACTCCACTACCAACCAGCTACTTGGACATGAAGAATCCATTTCCCAAGTGTTCATGTGTGAGAGAACCAATAATGAGATTTGGAGGAAGAAGTTAAAGAAATCATACGTGGAGGCATTTATCGTGGTCCTCTGAATAAAACGTGTTTTGTATTAATATATTATTTCTTTCTCCTCAGCTCCAGTATCAAATCACCTTTTCAAAACTCAAGATTTGTGTTTGGATCAGGAATTTTGAAACTAGCTTTCCCTTGAGTTATAATCATATTTGGAGGTTCTTTCACCTCTTACCCAACGCTGCTGATTGGTAATCTGAGAGCAGTACAGTTCAGTAGACAGACTACCTGCATTCTGAGTCTGGTTTGGATTTTGCTTGCTGTTTAACCTGTTACAAGTTATACAGTATCTCTGTGTCCCAATGTTCCTGTGTGTAATCACACTGCCATCCACAGAGTTTTGATTCGAGGGGCCAAATGTATCATATGCAAACAGAACAGTGCCAAGAACATGGGAAAGTTAGTCTCCATACCAGAGAAAGTTGGGAGCTGGAGAGATGGCTCAGTGGTTTAGAGCACTTGGCACTATTGCAGAGGACTCACAACTTCTGTTTAGTTACTTTTTGTTGCTATGACAAGACACTATGGTCAAAAATAAATTACCCATGGAATAAAGAATTCATTGGATGTATGGTTCCAGAGAGAGAAGAGAGAGAGAGAGAGAGAGAGAGAGAGAGAGAGAGAGAGAGAGAGAGAGAGAGAGAGAGAGAGAGAACAAAATAGTGGGGTAGACAATGCAGCAGGTAGCCAGAACAATAAGCTGAGGAGTTCCTATCTTCAACCACACACAGAAAACAGAGAACAAACTGAAAGTAAGTTAAGGTTCTAAACTCTCAAATTCCACCCCCAGGGACATGCTTCCTCCAGCAAGGCTACACTTCATAAAAGTTTCATGACCTCCCCCAATCAGAAGCCCCAACAGGCGCCTGTGAAGAATATTCCACTCCCTGGCCCCCATAGACTCACGGCCATACTATAAGACAAAAATGTATTTAGTACAACTCTAAAAGTCCCCAGTCTTTAACAGTTTCAACACCAGGAGTTTAGTTGCTGGTTCCATATTGTGTGGCTCACAATCACCTGTTGTGACTCCAGCTCCAAGAAATTCAACACCCTCTTTTTGCCTCTATGAGTACCCACATGCATTGGTGAGCATGTGCGCACACACACACACACACACACATACACACACAAAATGAATGAATGAATGAATGAATGAATGAATAAAAATAAACCCTAAGGGAGAGGGAGAGAGAGAGAACTAGGCTATATGACATCCTTGCAATGTGAAGTCTTCTTGATCAAGCTGCCTTCTAGGATCCCATTGTGTTCCTTTTTCTGGGATAACTGCCCTTCTGTAGCACAGCAACCAGCACAAACTTGTGGTGAGGTGAAATATTCCTGTGTAGAGCTGCAACGTGAGACTCAATGATAGAAAGAACGGTTAATCAAGAACTAGAAATCACCTCTAGATAAATGTGAGAAAGCATACATTTTTCTCTACACCTCTTGAGTTTCCCTGAAACTTGTTTCAGAACCCAGAAGTCTGAATTGTTCTCCTGGCTATGTGTTTGGGTGGTACTCACCACAAAGAACCAGTAAGGGACAAGGACCCAGTGGTGCCTCATACTCTCAGCTAGCATGCTGCATTTTGTGACTCAACTTACCTAGCTCTGTGTGGTCCTGTTTATTTCTGTTTTGTGTTAGCCATAGTAAATGGATTTTGTCCTATATGACAGTTCTACTTTGCAGGTAGAATTTGCTTTATTCAGAGAAAATTGACAAGTCTGAAGCTTCACCTGAATTCACCAGAAAATGTGGGTCGTGATTAATTGTCACAGTCTGCTATTGATACAGATTGGAGAGTGGGGTTTCATGGCCTTTGAGCTTCATGCTTCCTTGATCTGTCCAGTCCTTGCCTTGATGCAGCTGCATCATCAGAAACAAAAAATCAACCAGATGTCGACAATGCATGCAATCTAACCTGAGCTGATGAGGTCCTGTCTCTCCAGAGAATAATTTTCTTTGTTTCTCGTGCTTTGCAAGTCTGTCTTAATGCTTATGGAGTGCAAAATACCAATAGTCACGTAAGATTTAACTGTTATCTTTTCTACACCCTAGTCCCCATGGGTGCCCTGTATCATTCTGTATCCTCCACCACTAAGACCAAAAAACATGAAAAGTCATCCTCCTAAAGACACTAGATTTCAAAATCTTGACTTAAGAGTTTCAGAGAGCTTCAATCCAGGCTTGAAACAAAAGCTTATTCAGAGTCCACCATTCGGAAACAGACTTCATGACATCAAATGTTGGCTCTTCCCCTTAGCTGTGTGTCAGGAAACCCTTTTAACTTTTCTGAACTTCTGCTTAGGCCTGTGTCCTGTGTGTAATAGTAAAAGTTCTTCTTTTATCTTTCAGAAATTCAGAAGGGTCACAAGTCACGTGAGAAACACTTAGAACAGGGGCAGCTATATAGTGAGCGACCCATAGGTGCCAGTGCTCCTATTTTGGTGAAGAACATGTATAAAGGTGTTTTTTTTTTTTTTTCTTGTCTTCCATGACTTGATTTCTAAACATCTGCCAGGGAAAGAAGGAAGGTATGAGGAAGAGTGAAAGAAAGTTGAACTTTAGTACTTTCTTTTAGAACAGGTCTCTCACACTACCACCTCTGGAATTAGCAGTAAGAGTAAGAGAGTCTACAATAAAATGTGAAGCAAAATCATTTTGATTATTTTCCTTCAAGAAATTGAACTTAATCCTCAGCTGAATGTCTAGGAAAGTAAATGTATACCCAGAGCAGACCTCCTCGTTGAGGCAAGACGGGAGCAGGGAAAGGTGGCGATGGGCTCTGAGAAGAAAGGGAGCTTCCTGGACCATTCTTGCCAAGAGCCTACAGTGGGCGTAGTGAGGAAAGCTGAGGGTCCTTCCTTATCCAGCCTTTGTACATGAGGGGGAAAAAGATGGAGTTTATGGGATGGTATCAATTTGACACAAGCTAAAGTCATCTGAGAAAAGGGCTCCTCAATTGAAAAAAAAAAAATGCCTCAATAAGATCAGGCTGTGGCAAGATTGTGAGGCATTTTCTGGCTTAATGATTGATGTGGGAAGGTCATTCCTAGTGTGCATGACACCACCCCTGAAGCATGTAGTACTGAGATATATAAGAAATTGGGCTGAGTAAGCCAGGAAGTGGTGTTCCTCCATGGAATCTGCTTAAGTTGCTGCCTCCAAGTTCCTGGCCTGCTTTAGTCCCTGCCTTGACTTCCCTTAGTAAGTGACTATTACCAGACCTGTAATAGGAAACAAACAATTTTTTCCCCAACTTTATTTTGGTCATGGCCTTTGTCACAGCAACAGAAAAGTAATGAAGACAATTCCACATTGACAGTTTTTATATGAGCTATGGGTTTCTAGAAGGTGATAGGTCATGGAAATTAGGAATCCTACGGTGTTTGAGAATGAGAGTATTGGGGGAAGATGGAGCGAAACAGGCAGTCTCCCTTGGATTCATTTGGAAAGCAGTGAATTTAAGCGACTGGGAGTTGAAAGTGGCAGCTGCTCCAGCTGGTGGCAGTGCACTCCTACTGAGTTCACTGTGGGCCACTCACCTGCCACGGGACTTCATTACATCCACCTCGCCCTTTGCACCCTTCTTCTTCATGACACAGTTTCTCAAAGGTTCTTCCCTACCCTCCACCGCATCTGCACCCGGCCTTGTGATGCTGTGTGTATCCATTCATTCCACTGAAAAGCGGTCAGGCAGGAGAGGTCCTAACTGAGAGCACCAGCTCATGTCCCACCTCTCCATGTAGGAGGCAAGATATGTGGGTGTACCAAAAAGAAGATTTGGTGCTAACTGGCGCTCTCTCCACCATCTGTGTGCTCTTGAGCAAGCCACACCACTGTGATGGGGTCTTGGATAATCTATGCTGTGAGCCTGTGAGACCACAACAGATCAAAGCTTCTCATTAGTGCAAATGTTCTATAACTTACGGATTCACACATTCAGACTTCCACTTTACCCTTATTTTCACTTTCTTCTTTTATCCTCCCTTTTGTGAACCGTGCTCTACTGTGTGGTTGAGGCTGGAAGTGACCCGTGGCTCATTCCAAACAGCATTTTGCCAAACTGGACTCAAGAGAGAACTCCTGCTGGCTGCTGCCACCTCCTGCTGCATCCTGGTGCCAATCAGCAGTAGCAGCAGTATTTGCAGGACATTTTTAGAATGAGCCCTGTGCAGAGGGATAGGGTTGCATAATAGCATTGCTTTAATGAAGGAGAGAAGGGGATGGATGCAAGGGGGAGCTTGGCACAGATGCCGGGTTTTAATGAATTGTTGAAACAAGAACTCTCAGTATGGAGAGTGAAGACAAGACACTGAGCCAGGATAATGCTTCATTTGCCACTGAAATGTATCATGGAATATTGGCACCCAAACAGGATTGATTGTTTTGATGGAATAAACTAGTTGGTAAGGCTAGACAGCTGATCAAATAAAATAACAGTTGCTGATGTGTGTGTGTGTGTGTGTGTGTGTGTGTGTGTGTGTGTGTGTGTAAAAAAGTATTTACTTGCTCAGCAGCTGACTATTTTATGTGTAGAAAAAAATGTATGCAGATCATTTTTAAGGATCTGTTCAAATGTTATTGCCACCCTGACATCACCAGTTAAAAGTCTGGTCTCTCCTGAGAACTCTCATAATGTTACGTAGACATCTTTGGCATCTCCAGTTATTTCTCTCTTAGATTAAAGGCATTTATATCTTACTGTTTCACCACAAACCTGAGAGAAGAATCCACGCCCAGTTCACATCTGCCCCTGAAAAGTGACATGCTAGAAAGCTTAGAACATGGTGAATGTGTTAAAAAAAAAAAAAAAAAAAAAGAACGACTGGGTGAAATGTGCCATTGTGGCATAGTATTAACCCTTCGAGAAATTGCTACATGCCTTATTACTCACTTACTTGGAAGGATTTGTAACACTGAATAGAAGGCAAATACTTGGCACTTGCTTTGTGCAAGCTGCTGATCAATACTACAGATACCTTCAATAGTAAAGGAGACAAGGCTGAGCCCCACGGGACTTAGGTTCTCCAGCTAAACTGATTTTAGTTTTAAGCATCAAAACTATACCAAGGAGCTGGATTTGGTGTCACAAATTGATAACCCTCTCACTTCGAGGGGGCGCAAAGCAAGGGGACCACAAGTTCAAGGTCAGCATGGGCTAGCTACATAGGAAGACTCTGTAGTCTTGCTATGTATGAATTATCCCCAAATGGAAAATCTGTAGATCTCTGAGGACATAGACTATATTATATGGCATTATTCAATGGCCTCGGCCATCACAGCTGAAGGACTTTCCTAACCTGTCTGTGACAGGCTTGAACTTATCACTCCATCCCACTCTACCGAAGATGTTGGACATCAACCAGGTAAAGATACCTAAGCCTGAGCAGCAGTGTCAATGTCTACTATTTAACCAAGCAGTCAGGATGAGTACTGAACATGCCTCATGAAAGACTTCCAACCACCTCATGCCAACCCTGGGAAGACCAGGATATTAAGAATTCAATAAGCTGTGGAACTTTTCTGTGGACACCATACATAAACAGAGGAATCAGAAATTAAACAGGTTCAAATAAGGCTTAATTATAAAACCTGAAAAAGAAAAACGCCAGGTGTTAGTTACTTTGGTGATTAAAAGGGATTTGTAAAACTTTCATCCTTCAGCTTTTACATTAAGGACATTAGCCTTAAGAAGCATATATTAATATAAACCTTTAGAATACGAACTTTAAAGAGAATTTTCAATAACGAAATGTGCTTTTGATGGAGCACATAGACTAGACATCAGTTTCTGAGGAAAGTTCCTGAAGTGTTTTAATAGTAGCAGCAAGTACGAATTATGATTTATTGTAATATAACAAAAATCTGTATATTGGTTTCATAAAGTGAATACCGAGACGATATGAGTTATTTTAGGGTTTTAAGGAAGTTCTTTAGGTTCTTCCCAGAAGCTGGCCCATTTGGGGGTACTCCACAGTTGTTTCCCTCCAATCTCTTGGTACCACCTGCTTAGTGAAGAGGAGGGGCATACAAAGCCTCTTCTCACACCTTCCTGATGCTTAGGTGGGAGAAATTCTATCTTCTATGGGCTCTGTGGAATACATGAAGCAGTTCCTGAGAGAAAATGATTCAGCACCGCTCCCACGGCCACAGATACTCATTTCCTGAAGCGAGGAGTTGCAGAATCCTTTGCTCTCCCCAAGAAAAAGCACAAGTGCCCTTGGTGTGCTGCAGCCAGCACTTCAGACCTTGCAAAGTGGCTTTTCTCCGAAGAATTTCTAGAAAAAGAAAAGCCTCTTGTCTCTTTGACCCTAGAAGGTGAAACTCAACTGTTTTAGGTGCAAAAGATTCCTACTCTTGCTCAAGCGTCTTCCCCGTCTCTTTAGAAAGCAGAAGTGGCTGTGAAGTGTCCAGATAAGAGCTTTCACTACCTCTCTGTTAATTGACATGATACACTGGAAAAGAAAAAGTCTCCCATCCTGAGTTGCAGAAATGAGGAGCCCACAATTGACGGTAGCAGAACTGTGAAGAAGATTCAACATCTTCTTCCTGCCAGGACAATGCTTCCTTTCGTACTTTTCCTGACTAGGAGATCCCCTTTCTCTGGTTTTTCAACATACTACACATTTCAACGAGCCCCAATGCAGGTGAATGGTGACACTACATTGCATCCTTATACAGAATGCTTTCTTCCTCTTGCTAGCAGCACCAGCTGCTCTTTTAAGGTCATCTCATCCTTCACCTAATCATCTGACAACCTTTTCTCCAAGACCTTGGATGACATTGCTCCTTCTCTAACATGAAGGTTGCAACTATTTGTTCTCTTACTGACTTCACAACTTCATTTTCTACAGCTCTGTTTAGAGATAAGAAGGGCAAGGAAAGAAAATGAGGGTATGATTATTTCTGTGTGGAAAACCACCTCTCCACTTAAAACAATCTACTAGATAGAAGAGTTATGCTCAATTTTAGCCATTTGCCTTTACTCCACATTGGTTGGATTGAGCTATGTGATTGTTAGACAATTCAATCAACCCACATATCTAAACAGATTGGAAACAGTCCATCAAAAATCATTAGTTTGGGTCTCCCCGTGCACCTGTAGGTAGACCAGTGGGAAGCAGAGATCTGAATACAGTTTATCTCTTAGATAGGCTCTCTTCCAAATACAAGTCTGAAGGACTAGCATGGAGATTTGGTTGTTCATGTACTAAGCAGCATTCTTGGACTTAATCTGGACCACTGATAAAGGGTTGTTTTATTTCCTTGTTTGATTCTTATTTTATTTTCTCTTGTTTTGTTGAAAACTTAGATGGAGGCAGATGAATACTATAGTATTGCTACTTAAAAGAACTCTAACATAGGTGTGTAATGCGAATTGCTAAATGGTCTTATTACAGGCATGTGTGCTTCCCAAAAAGACATGAGATCTCAAGTGCTGGAATTAAAGGCATGTGCCACCACTGCCTGGCTCTGTTTCCAGTGTGGCCTTGAACTCACAGAGATCTCTTGAGTGATAGGATTAAGGGTATGTGCCAACAATGACCTCTATGTCTAATCTAGTGGCTGTCTGTCTCAGATCCCCAGATAAGTTTATTAGGGTGCACAATATATTGGGGGACACAATATATCACCACATAGGTGTACTGGCTGATTTTGTGTGTCGACTTTATATAAGCTAGAGTCATCAGATGAAGGAGCCTCAGTTGAGGAAATGCCTGGATAAGATCCAGATGTAAGACATTTTCTCATTTAGTGATCAATGGGGGAGGGTTCAGCTCATGGTGGGTGATGCTATCCCTGGGCTGGTGGTCCTGGGTTCTGTATGAAGGTGGGTTGAGCATGTCATGGGAAGCAAGCCAGTAAGCAGCACTCCTCCATGACCTCTGCATCATCTCCTGTCTCAGGATCCTGCCCTGTTTGAGTTCCTGTCCTGCCTTCCTTCAGTGACAAACAGCAGTGCTGTAGTGTAAGCCAAATAAACCCTTTCCTCCACAATTTTCTTTTTGGTCATGGTGTTTTGTCACAGCAATAGAAACCTTAACTAAGACAATAGGCATAGACAGATTGGCGTACATGGTGCATGGATTGCCTTAGTATGAGTTTCTGATTGGCTTGCTACAGAACATTCATTTCCTTGTATGTATTTTCCTCTGAAAGGAAGTATGAGAGAAGGTGATTAGAGTAGGGATTGTGGGTGAGTCTGTGGATATAGGAGACTTTGGTACTTGGGTGGTAGCAGAAATCATGAAAAGAACATAGTGTTTCCACATAAAGATGGTAAAGTTGTGTCCTTCAGTTCTGAGAGCACCATGTTTGGAACCTACAGGCTTCTGCTGTTTAGTGAGTGAGCTTTCAGAATCCCATAGCTGATGAGTTGGCTTTTCTGTCTTCTCGAGTTAGATGCCCCTTTCCCATACTCCTTTTTCATCTCCTTCAGTGACAGCCCACTGATGAGAACCAAGACTACATTCTAGACATTTCAGCAAACCTTCCAGTAAGTTGTTGATTCATTTCCAATGCTCTGGCTGATACTGTACAACAGACATGACTACCTTCCACTATTCCCTTATCTTACTACACTTCTGATTAGAGCCTGTAGCTTTTCTTTCCTTTTTTTAATGTTTACTTTTTTAGTGTGCATGTGTTTGCATGCACAGGCCACAGGACTAGTCAGAAGACAACTTGCAGGAGTCAGTTGTCTACTTCAACAGTGTCAGAGCCAGGGATCAAACACAAGTATTTAGGATAGGTGGCAAGTGCCCTTACCCACTGAGCCACCGCCCTAGACCAAGCTTTTAAAAGACTCATTAGATCGTTAGATTCAATGAGCAACATCAGTCTGGCAAAGGACAATTGTTTAAGAGGAAATAATGAGACAAGAAGAAAGGAAAGCAGAAGAATAGAGAAAAGTCAGAAAGAAAATTTAAAGAGTACAACTAATGAGAAAGTATACATTCAATTCAAACAAAATCGTGTTTTTTCTGTATCCCTAGAACGTTTATGACACTCTTCCCGCCACACATATGCACACATGAATGTAAACACACACACACACACACACACACACACACACACACACACACACACACCACATAGTATCATGCTTCCCTTAGTTTATCTGAAGAAGCCATGATTCTTCTATCCCTTTCCAGAGAAGATGTGATTTCTACTCTTCCTCACCCACACTTCAAAAGGAATAGCTAAGCTCATTGATAAGAATCTATTTCCTGTCTACATATTATTGGGGATGAGGCTAATGTCCTAGAAGTTATCATATAATGTTCAGCAAATATATTTTAAAATGAACAGGACCATCAGTCATGAGGAAAATGCAAATCAAAACTAAAATGAGATATAACCTTACCCCAGTTAGAGTGGCTTTTATCAAAAAGATGAAACATAAATGTTAGCCAAATGTGGTAGCACATACCTGGAATCACATCATATCCAGGAAGGTGAGGCAGGAGAATCTCAAATTCAAGGCTAATCTGACCTATGAATAGATACCCTTTTCCCAAAAAATGTACTTAAGAATGTAGAGAAAATCAAGATTTTTACACCCTGTTAGTGGGAATATAAATTATATTATGAAGAACAGTATAAAGGTCTTTAAAAATTAATATTAAAATTGCCATTTGGTCAAGCCATCCCTGAAATCAGCAGCCAGAGACATATCTCTACCATCTGACATGGCATAGCCATACTTACTGCAGTACAACTCACAATGGTCAAGATACAGAATCAATCTAAGTGAGAACCCATCAACAGATGAATAGATACAGGAAATGTATACACACACACACACACACACACACACACACACACACACACATACACACACACACACTGGAATATTCAGTCATTTAAAAGAATGAAATGCTATCACTAGCATTAAAATGCATAAAATTGGAAGGGAACATTATATTAACTTAAATAAGTCAGACCAAGAAAGATGGATGGATGCACAAGTTCTTTCATATGTGGAAGCTAAAGTCTCTATGTGAATGTAGATAATGAGAAGCTGAGATGTGTGAAAGGAAAGGGAGAGACAAGTGAGCATTTATGGTGTTCAGCAGCATGATGTGGTAATAATAGCTCCCAATAGCCCTCATATGATCCATGAAGATCTAGAAGTGGATCTTGAAGTTCCCAAATATGCAGAAATTTTGATGACATGGGAGGCTAATCCCCTTGGGTTGCTCAAATCAAATATATGTGTTGAAATATCAAACCTTAGCCTATGGATACATATGACTTCTTCATATTAATTGAAACAGGACAAAACAACAATGGAACCATTTAGCCCTCTCTGGCTTCCTCTTAGTGTCTGAGTGATACATGTAAGAAAAGCACCCCCTCTGCTTTCACTCTCCAGTGCTGAATTGGCCTACTCACATCTTTCTTTGAATGAACAGTGATGAAGTTTCCTGTGTGATAGTGTGATAGAGATGAAGAGATATCTCACTCCATGGGCAGGCTTTATGTCCCGATGTGGGAAAAGATAGACACCCTACTTTGGCCTCAGGATCACATTTTCAACATAGCACTTGGGTGATTCTTAGGCATTTTCTTTCCTCTATACCAGTATTTCACTCTGATATGATTGAGCTGCTATGTCTTTCTACCTGACTGGGTTTAAACATTGGTTCTCTTTAGGATTTAGGTCATCAGTTGCTAGATCCCACTGCTAGAAGTCTGTGAATCAGCAAGTTGAAGGTGAAGTCGAAGAATAGGCATGCTAACAAATTTTCAGGCTTCCCAGGTGAGGACTTTGCTGTTATTTCAAGGACCACACTTTGAGAATTATTGTCCTAAATATAGGAAAGGAAAAAATGGAAGTTTCATAATGGCCGCCATATTTGTGGTTCCTGGTTGAATACTTCCCTTTGCTGAGTTACAGGGTGGCAGTAACCTTGCCTATCTTATCATCAGAGTATTCTCGGTGCTTTGCCTGAATTAGGAGCCCAGTGATTGTGCATTGAGTTAGACACAACAGATGTCTTTACTAATCAGACATTTCTAGCACACAGACCATTTCACCATGCCATGTGAAGTGAGATGTTCTACACAGAATTCTACTGGGAGGTACTGGGGCTACATATTAAAAATCCTTAGAGATGCAAACTGTTTCATGGGCACCATGATCCCAGTGTGTCTATTTTTAGTGATATCTGTCCTGGGTGGAAACTGAAAGATCAAAACAAGGAACTGGATATTTACTTGATTAACCAGTAGGGAGGGTCTGGGAAGTCCTCCTCTCTTCTAATCCTGAGTAGGAAATCAGCGCTCAGTGGTCACTGTGATTAGAGCTGATGGCAATAATAAGCCTGGTACACTATCTGTGGGGTTGCTAACAGCTAGGAATGCCCTGATTGCTCACCGACTTGTTCTGAATACATTAGAATGTAGCTGGAGCTGGGATGAAGGGATGAGCTCAGAAATAAATCAAATTTGGTACAGAAACACATCTATATTTCATGTGCCTACTTCTGTAGGAATGTCTCAGTAATTGGTTTAAAAATATCCATGACATCTGTTGATTCTTCTACTTTTAAGTTTGAATCTTCAATTTTGCCTGTTTTTGCAAAAGATTATGCTGCAAAGCAGAGAAACAGGAAGAAGGTGTTGCAGCAACTACACTAAAATATCCTTTGTCCCTCCCAGCACCATGGTGCAGGCCAACACACTAGTCAGTCTGACCTGATGTAGAAGCAGGCTCTTTAAACCCTTGTGAGAAATGAACCAGCTGTAAACTACCATGTGGCAAGTTTCCCTGTGTGTGACTGCTGGTCTATCATAGAATCATAAGTGTTTGATCATTTCAATGTTTACATATGTGTCCCAGGAACGGTAGCTCCTTTGAAACACACAAACAACAAACAAAGCCACTTCTGCCTTTAAAATTTTCACCTGGAGAAGTCTTTCTGGAGAACATTCTGTTGCCTCAGGTAAATCAGCTAAAAAAATGGCCCCACAAAAATTATTTGGAATTAAGGGAGAAAATGTGTGATGTATAAATAAGAATCATGTAAAGGTAATTTGTATTGCTGTCATTATTATTATTGTACTGATACTTAAGAACACCCAAGGCCCACAGCATCCATAGGACATGTTAGAGATTTGTTTTAAAGCATTACCTATGACTGACAGATGCCTTGCATTGCAGCTATATCTAATCCTTCAAAGTTACCCTCTGTAAGATTACAATTCCTTCTGGAACATCTTCTTACTCACAAGGTCTTCACTATATTCTCTTTGTCTAAAATGAAATATAGGGTCACCATCTCATTAACCTCTCTCACCGTATCCCATCCACAACTAGTGTTCTGTTTCAGTTCCTGAAGACCTGGGCTGCTGCCAACCCTTACCATGCTGTAGGATCCCTGCTTATTTGCTGGTGTGTCTCTTCTTCTAAGTGGTAAGCTGGTCTTAAAGTAAGTATCCAATCAATAAGAGAAAATCATCCAGCTTCAGGTCCCAGGGAAAGATCTTTCATCAAAAAACAAGATGAACGGCTCCTGACAAATGGCACCTGAAGGCTACTTCTCACCTCCACATACACCACACACACACACACACACACACACACACACACACACACACACACATACACACACACTCATGAACTTGTATCTTCACAACACATATACACATGAACACACACATATACTATATGTAAATAAATAATGTCATGTTGAACAAATAGTACAAAATATAAAATGCCATTTTACTTATCAAGTATAAACTGTATCTATTTCATTTGAGTGATATTAGAGTGTACAGCCAGTATAGAATACTTATATCAAAGCAAAAATCTACATAAAATGTAATTGACCAAGCTCTTGAAACATTATGTTTCCCATTACTAATATTTTTTTTAAATTGTTGAGTAAGCTATGTAAACAGTGGGACTCACTAAGGTTTTGCTTTCACTTTTTTTTTCTCTTCCCACTGGCTGCCTTTTGATGAATGAGTGACCTGAGCATATAAAGTGAAGTTCCTCAAACTTGCTTTCATACTGAATTTCTCTAAGGAAATTAAAAAGAAGATACAGATGGCTGGACCTCAACCTGTATTAGTCACTTTATGTTGATGCACAGAATATCTGAGATGAACTGCTTAAGGAAGGGTTTATTTTAACTCACAGCTTCAGAGAGTGCAATCCATGGACAGCTAGCTCTGTTTCTGGACCTGGGACTATGGGAGGGCAGAACTGCATAGCAAAGAAGCACAGCGCAGGAAAGTTGTTCACCTCACGGCAACCAGGAAGCAGAGAGAAAGATGAGGACTGGGCATAGGTGACACTCTTCAAGAGGACACCTCAGTAACCTATCCTCTTCCAACTAAGCCCAACTTCCCAATAGTCTGCTCAACAGGAATTTATCAATGAGTTAAGCCATGAAGAAGTCATAGCCTTAATCACCTCTCGAGTGTTCAGTTTGCAACTAAGCCTTAACATAAGCCTGTGAGTATATTTATGGATTCAAATCAGAACCCACTCAGAGGTGTTGATTGAGTGAGTCTGAACATTGAAAATTTCCAGGACTGAGGCCCTTCCCAGAGGAATCAAATATCTACCATCATTTGAGAAATGCCAAGTAGGAGACAGGTGAAGTTAGTCATGTTTTCGGAGTGCACTTCATATAAATTGAAGGTGACAACACTCCCTCTTGAGTTGCCAATAACAGCAATAGAGTAACTAGCATGCATTCAGCTCTACCAGAGCTTCAGGTCTGAGTGCTCTACATTTATCTGAATTGAGCCTTACAACATCCTTGAGAGGTTCGAAGGAACTGTTATCCCTGTATTTATGGTGAAGGAAGCTAAGTGATAGTTACAGCAAGGAGCCATGACTTAAGCAAGACATATGATTAGGGATAAGAAAGATGGCCTGGTGTCCAAACCTTTCTTCATAATCCAGCAGTCTCCTTCCCTGTGCTGTTGGAAAAGCTTTGAGGAATTAGCACCTAAGTGCTGAGCAAATAGCCAAAAATATAGGTGCTCTAAGCCCTTCTCACTTTTTAAGTTCATTTGTAAGGCAAAGCCAGGGTCATCCCTTGGTCCAGGAATTGATGTCCAGTCCAGATTCTAGAAAACGTCAGTGCCTGAGGAACAGGTAGAGTCATCAGTGATGGAACAGCACAGAAGTAGTGGCTAATCCAAGCAGGCATTCACATCCCATTAGCCAAGAGCTCTCTCTCCCTCAGTCAAGCATCAGGCCAGGCACCAGGAGTCAACAGTGGTGGCCAGTGTTAGTTTATTAGTGACCACACCTCCCAGGTCTACCAAAGGATGCGGGGAGAAGAAGAACTCAGACATGAACAAGTGAATGGACCCTAAACAGGGAAAAGCTTTGACTATAAGAATGGATAAAATATAAAGGAAAGCCAGAAATATGTGTCTGTATTACGGGAACATCGCTATCAACATTGTAATGGAAACAAATACTGCAAGCATAGGCAAGAAACCAGGATTAAAAGGAAACCAACTTATTAGGTAAAAGGATTGTCAGCAAAAGGTTTTCATTTTGCTAGTGTGGCCCTGATGTTGTTTGTATAATAAATGAGAAAATGATAATAATTTCAAGTTATAAAAAAGCCAGCAAGAAGACATCAAGATAAGAACAGCTATTCTTGTGGTCTGTAATTTGATCAGAAACAATAAGCAATATGGAAAATGGTAGAAGGGAGCAGCCACCCAAGTTCAAACACATTTCATTCTTGCATTCCTTTCTCCCAGCCTGCCTCTCACTATCAAAAACATAGAAATTACATATGTCATTACTGCTCTTTTTACATGTATACATCCATATATACATGTTTGCCTCATACAGCTATATATAAACATATATGTATATATATATATTTTTTTTGAGAAGTTAAGATAGTACTATGCTGCCTAACAATATTATTTATATAGTAGTATGCCATGATTACTCCCAAGTGACCTAAAATATCCACAGACATTTTAATGGCAACATAACATTCCATACATTTCAATATAATATGTGTCCTATTTGGAAACATTGAAGCAAATCTATTTGTTGATTACAATAAATGGTACTGAAATGAGTAATTGATTTTTCCTTATATGAGAAGTATTTAGATATGGAATCATTCTACTAAACCACATGGTTTGAATATATGTCACAAATTTTCTCTTCCAAAGTTCATGAGTTTATATGCCCACCAAGCAGTTTCTTTAACTTCCAATATCATGTACATCAAGCATTAACCACTTTTAATTTGTTAGCTGAAATTTTTCCCCTGGGTTCCTCGGGCACGAGTCTTACTTTGAGTCTGATCTTCCTCTGATTGTCATTTGTATTCTTTTTATTAATCATCTGCTCATATTCTGATTATATAATTGAAATTTAATGAGTCAATATATAACACCCACTATTCCTTGGCTAAGACTGGAATCAATCACACTGATCCAGAATCCATATTTGCAGATGAAGATTTGAACTTCATTGGTAAAAAAGGTATTTAGAACACTTGTTTGACTGTATAGCCAGGAGGCTTGCTGAAGGTTTATCTCTGAGGATGGTTCTTTTCAGATAGCCCCATAGGAACTGGATAGTTACATGCCAACCTGTGCACAGGCAGATCCTTCAGAAGAGCATGACTGATTGCTAGAAGAGGGAAAAAAGTTCAAGAGCTGAACCAAGTTCAAAGTTAGGTACTACGCACTTGCTTCCGTGGGTGGAAGGAAGAAGTGGATGGAAGACGTGGCCATGGCTGCATTTTCAGTTAAAAATAAAATCTCACCATGTAAAAGTAAGATAGGGCAAACTGGGCTGTTTTGTGATTGACATGGTGGAATGGTAATCAGCTTCCTCTGCAAGTGTCTTCCCTAAGCACTGCATTATCCAGATCTTTCACATGAGGATCTTGGATATCATCTAGGATGTGAGCTTGTCTGATATTTAAAAGGTGGAAATAAAGTAGAGGCTACTTTTGAGGCTTCTTTTTTCATGCTCATCATTCTGAGCAAGTCTGAGTTTTATAATCTGGTGGTTTCTTGGCCATTGGGGGTAGCATAGGCCTCAAGCCAGTATTTTTGCACAAAGGTTCCAAATTTAGTAGATGTCCTCTTGGTCTTTCAGGTTCTTTACCCATGAAAGAGCATGTGGTTCTGAAACAGCAGCTTCCACATTCAGGGGCTTTCAGATCAGAAAAGGGCCAGCAGCTCCTGGGGTGACCCAGTTTTGCAAGGTGATCCTGAAAGGTCAGTCATGAGACAGCTTCTTGTCTCTCTCAAATGCTCATGAAAACCACTTAATACACTGCATTTGATCCATTTCTATTTAAACAATCTAAAGTAAATTCTGACCTTTACAAAACTACACTCTGTTGATGCCCTAGACAACTATCATCACTATTAATAATCTATAAAAACTATGTTAGGACTGCTGTAAAATTATAATGATATGATGTGTTATTTATGTAGAGTGCATTATTTCATGTACTTGTCACAGGGACACTATGAGATTAAGATTTATATTTCTCCTATCACTAGATGGAAAGTAGTCCATCAGACATTCAGTACCTGATATATATTAAATGACAGTGATTACACTAAAATGAACATCAGCAAAACTACCATCTCTCTGGTGACCCATTAGTGTATTTTAGCTTATTTTCCTACCATGACACTTAATTTTTTTTCTCAATCTAAATGTGCCCAGATTTCACTTGAAATATATTAGTTTTTTTTTTCCAAACATCTAGAAAGACCCCTCTCATCAAATGCAAGCCAAACACCTACCTAGGTCAATTCTCAGCTTCAACATGCAACATCATCCAAGTCCCTCACCAAATCTACTAAAAGGTAAGGAAGAGTACAGATGATTTAAAAAAATATATAGAAGCAAACCATGAGAACAGTGCTTTTTGGGTGGGGCTTGTAGCTCAGGGGATAAAGTGTTAACCACACAACAGTGAGGAAGAGTATAGTTCCTCAAGCACCCAGGTAAGTGTCAAGTGAGTGTGGTGTCCTGCCTGTGATCCTAGTGCTCTGGAGGCTGAAGCATGGGATCCCAAGAACAAGCTGACTGGCTTGAGTATCCAAATCAGTGCACTTGGGTTCAAGTGAAAGACCCTGCATCAATACATGAAGTTAAGATAAGAAGTGAAGAAGATACCTGACATCAACCTCTGCCTCCACATACACAGGTACACACACACACACACACACACACACACACACACACACACACACTCCCATGCACATGTAAACATACATACATACACTGACTCGTATACATTTTTTATGTGCATACCAATACTCATGGGTGTTCCTCTCTCTTAACCTTAACCCCTTTATTGAAATGCATAATAAGATATTTGGTGCCTCTTGCTCATAGAATCCCTCTTCTTTCTCTTCTCCTGGACTCCCTGAGCTCAGCCTGGTGCTTGGCTATGGATCCCTGCATCTGCTTCCATTAGTTACTGGATGAAGGCTCTATGATGACAAAGTATTCACCAATCTGATTACCGGGGTAGGCCAACTCAGGTACCCTCTCCACTATTGCTAATAGTCTAAGCTGGGGTCATCCTTGTAGATTCCTGGGAATTTCACACAGACAACTGAACCAAGATAGTGGGAACTCATGAACTTTAGACCAACAGCTATGGAGCCTGCATAGGACTAGACTGCATAAATGAGCCAGTTCTGTAGCTTGCTCTGTTTAAGGGGCCCCAGGCAATGGGATCAGGATCTATCACTTGTGCATGAGGCAGCTTTTTGGAGCCCACTACCTATGGTGGGACACCTTGCACAGCATTCATGCAGTGGAGGAGGGGCTTGAACTTGCCTCAATTGAATGTACCAGGCTTTGCCGAATCCCTATGGGAGACCTTACCTTTTCAGAGGAGGGGATGATTGAGTTGTGGGTGAGGCTGTGAGAGAGTGGGAGGAGGGATGAGAGGGGGATCTGTGGTTGGTATGTAAAATGAGTTTAAAAAAATTCTTAATTAAAAAAAAGATATTTGGGCATAGAGTCAAACATGCTTCATAAAAAGAAAAGAAGACCAGAGCTACAATTTGGATCTGAAATGTCTCCACAAAGCCCACATTAATGGCTTGGCCTTCTACTCTGTCATTGGTGGTAGAAACGTTTGAGAAATGTGGCAGTGGGAGGTCTTAGGTCACTGGATGTTGCCCTAGAAGGTGTATGTAGGAGGCTTGTCTCTTTCTCCTCTAGATCTTGTCCCTGAGGTGAGTGGTTTCATACACACTTATGCTGGACCTTCATACAGCAAGTCCAATGTAACAGACAACCAACTGTTGTATGGCAGTGTTCTCTGAACTGAAACATTCCCTCCATGAGGAAAGGGGTGGCTCATGTGACTCAGGGGTAAGCAAAAGGTCCCATGCCTGGGAAAGCGGAAACCTGGAAAATGCTTAAAAGGCCCTCCCCAGATTGATAGAAAGAGGAGGAAACTGACCACTGCAGAGAACTGCCAAGCTGCTTGCAAGTTATACAGAGAGCTCCAGAGCTGCAGCTCTCCCGTGTCACCACCCACGCTGTGATGGGCTTTTCAGAGCTGCCGCTGCTTCTGAGTCATCCCTGCTCTTCTCTGTATCCCCTCAGCCACACTCCTATTAAAAACCCCAGTAAAAACTCACTGGTTCATCAAGTTGGACGTTGGTGCCTCCATTACTTTGTTCTGTTGGGGATTCTCTTTCTGGGGTGAGCAGCCACTTAGGTGTTGTGTCTCCCCAGAAAAATGTCTGTTGTATGAAACCAACTATGACACCAGCCCCCAAACCTGTGAGTCTAAGTAAACTTTTCATCTTTCTGAGCTGGTTGCCTTGGATTTTTTGGGGGAAAGGGGCAGGAATTAAAAGATAACTAACCCAGATACAATAATGAGAGGGGAGTGTGGAAAGAATTCACTAGCCCTGTTGTGCAAAGGAATCCTCTGCCAGCTTAGCACTACTCATAGTGTAAGCTCTCTCTCCCCATTTCACAAGGGCTGGAAGCCTGGGAGCTACCTTTACTCCATCGTCACATTTACAATTTTGACAGTAGACTAAGAAGGGCAAAAGGCAAAGGCCCTATTATTGCATCCATAGATCAACCATATGTAATCATGGACCTCAACAGATGAGGGTACCTACAGAAATCATGGGGCTTTCTCTAACAAACCTCTTGCTTAAAATGTGACAACCAAATATAATCACTGGTGGCAGGTTCTTGCAATCCCTGAGTATCCAACAGCTAGCAAAATAAACAAACAAAAACCAAACCTGCCAGCAGCTTGGTGGAGCTTTTGCTCATCCTCCAGCACCTCCAATCACCCTACATCATGAATACGATTCACTAAGATATTTCTTGACTGAAACACCATATCTGTTTTCTTTGTGGACATCAAAGATTTCATCCCAACTATACCACCAGAGTGGCAGGTCCTGGTACCACTCACTCCCCTCCTCTAAGTCTGTTTCCTCAATTATCAGAAAAAAGAGCTAGACTTGGATAAATATAAAGTTCTCCAACTCTAGTAAAGGAAAAAAATCAATCTAGAAATTCTTCCTCCTTTCTACTCTTTTCTCCTCTCCCTCAAACCCCTGTAAAAAGAAATTTTATTTATCTAGCAGATTCCATAGTAACAATATAAAGTTCTCCAACTCTAGTAAAGGGGAAAAAATCAGTCTAGAAATTCTCTCTCCTTCCTACTCTTTTTTCCTCTCCTTCAAACCCCTTAAAAAGAAGTTTTATTTTTCTAGCAGATTCCATCGTAACAATTTTTACTGGTAAAATTGTGTTGAGGACCATGAAAAAGAGGTGAGTTAGCTATACTCAAAGGCGCCAGTCCACCCGAATACCACTTTGCCAGAAATTGACTTAATGTCCAAAACCATTTCACTTAATAGATACATGTCCGTTGCTGCCTGCCACTGAAAGAAAATATCTTTTACTGGACTGATTCTTAAGTGACTCCTGAATGGTCTTCACGGACCCAAGCAGAATGTGTGAGAAAGTAGAAAGCCTTGTGTGGCTCATGAGGCTTACATTCCCTGCTGGTAGAATCAGCATATAGGGAAAGCAGAGCTGCTGGATGTCCTGAGGCTGTCCAGGTTTGAGACCACTCTTAGATGTCATGGGCTATCATAGCAAAATACCACAGCCTGTGTGTTTTCAGCAACTGATATTTTCTCAAGTTCAGAGGCTGAGAGGCCCAAACTCAAGGTTCAGGCAGAGCTCATTCCCAGTGAGGGCCCTCTTCCTACTATGGACAAGTTACCTTCTATAAAAGTCCTCATCTAGTAGAAAACTGGTCTCTTGTCCTCCTCTTATAAAGATACCAATCTCATGTTGAGGTCCCCACCCTCATAACTGTACGCAAACTGAATCAGCTCAAGGCTTCATCTCTAAACCCAGTCACACTCAGGATTAGGCCTTCACTTCATGAGTTTGAGAAGGACACACATATTCAATCTACCATCCTGCTCTCTCCTGTCTGACTCTATCATCTCTTGTGTGTTCCTCTGAGACAGCCTTCCTTCCTGTTATAATTCCAATGCTAGGTACATTTCTCTTATGTCACCTCCTATGGCAAAACTGTCTATTGTGTGGCAATGTTTACACAGCTTGCTCAACAGACTGAACATAGCATGGAAGTAATAACACTGTGTTTCACCAGGGTTGTGGCCCATACCATAGGACATGGTGGAGCTTATTACATCTGGGACCTGAGTGACTTAGCCTCTCTAAGCCTGGATTTCCTTGACAATAGCTGCTATGCATGCCAGCTTTGCTAAAGGGCTGCATATAGTAATGTGCATAGACATGATTCATTAGTCTTTGGAAGGGGTACCCTGGTAGAGGGGAACAGCTTAGCCTTTCAAGATCCACCGAGCTGTTTTACAACACCAGATTCTTATTAAATAGCACTGGTAACTTCAGTGAGGTTCCCGACACCTCTGAGCCACCAATAATTGTTCCTACAAAATGAGAATGTTAACTACCTAATTCACGACACTATGTTTAAGATTATATGAAACACCTCAAATCAATACCTCGTCTTTAGAAAGGGTCAATAAATGTGCTCATGCCCATCACACTGGCCAGTTGTGTGAGTTGGTGTTCATGTTGGAAGAGAATCGTGACTCTACCTGCCTCATGGGGTAAAGGTTGTTTCTTACAAACACCCTGCTGGCATTCCTGTTTCTGCTACCACCAGCAATGCTGAGGCTTCGTGAGAAACAGGAGACAAAACGGCTTAGCCTCATCACCTTCCTTCATCTGCTCTGTCACTCAGAGCATTAGCACTTCCGGGCCCAGAAAGCGACTCATGAGCTGGTGCCATCTACAGGGCTCTGCCCCAAAGTGATACAGCCTAGGGAACTCTTACACCTGAAGCCAAGAGTATTCAGGAACAAAACTCCTAAATAGGGGCTAGAAAGATGGCCCGGTGGTTAAAACCACTGACTACTCTTCCAGAAGACCCAGGTTCAATTTCCAGCACCTACATCGAAGCTCAAAACATCTGTAGATCCAGTTCTGGGATTTGATGTCCTCTTCTGGCCTTTGTTGGTACCAGGCATACAAGTGTTACATAGACATACTTTGAGAAAAACTCATACATATTAAATAAAACAATGATAATAACAATATTTTACATCTAAAAATTAACTGAGCTTCAAAACAAAAACAAAAAAATCGAAGAGCTGCCAGAAGTGCCTGTCTGCTCTTCTCTCACTATATGACAGAGAGTAGCTTTCCTACTCAGAGGAAGAGAGGGGTGGGGCTTCACTATCTTTTCTATACTCCCCTCAGCTGTGATGCTGGCTGAGTGCAGCAGCTTGTGCCAACCAATTTGTGGAGTTCACTGCATGCCCTGACTATTAATTACTCTTTGTACCTGTCTAACGACAGGAACCACCTGCTCAGGAAGTCAACCTCCAATTGCTGACCATGCTATACCCACCATGCTGTGCTTCTAAACACTCTCCCCTTGCTATTTGCCAGTACACAGGCAAAGACACAGAAGCCTAGAGAGGTACAGCAGTGTGGATGAATTCACAGAGCCATAAGGTGGGAGTGCACTCGTTTGGAAACAGTGACCTTCCATTTGCTTTAAGAATAAATGCAGTTTCTTTCTGGAATGGAAAAACATCCCATTTATGAAATCAGTATAGACTTTTGAAAGTGTTTACACCATAGGGCAGATTGCAACATTATTGACAGAGTGTGTAGCTAGTCAGAACTGGCCTGCATTTGTTTTTGTTTGTTTTGCTTTGCTTTGCTTTGCTTAAGACAAGGCTGTAGCGTAAGCTAGTATAGAACTCAAGACAATCCTCCAGCCTCATCCTCACAATTGTTGATAATATATGTATGTTCTACCATGTGGCTCAGATATGTTTTTGACAGTGGTTCTGCCCACCCGCCAGAAAGTGGCCATAGCTTTTCTAAGCTACAGCTGTGATGTTGTTAAAATTGGCTGGCTCAACAAGTATTTATTCTGGGGCAAGACATTAAATACACAGTGATGAATAAGACAGCTATAAATTCTGCCCACAAAGAATTTATAGTATGATAGGAAACAATTTTCTTTTTGAATGCCAGTTCAGATGGTTAGAGGAGAGACAGAAAGAGAAAGAGAGATCTCAAAGCAGGGTAGCTGAATATTTTGAGTGTTTAAATTAGCCACATTCACAGAGCCAGGATCATCCTGCAAGTGACCTCACTGAGACACTGCGTTTTGTTACTATGCCTTTCCTCAATTCAATTATAATATCCCTTATCTCATTATAATTAATAGTAGTGTAATAACTAGTTTTTAATGCTTAGATTGTATTAGGTACTGTACAAAATAGCCTGCATAAATTAATTCTCTTTTATTTATCTTTTTTTTGTTTGTTTGAAATTAGCACTTGGAAATTTTACTACTGAATATACCTAGAAATAAATGTTATTAAAAGCAGCATTCATTTTTTCTTAAATATTTCATTTGGTAAAAGCATAAATATTGCTATCTTAATGTACAGTTTCAAAGACAGATGAAGATACAGAGTTAGAGATAGATAGTTAGATAGATATAGATGTATATGTGCAGTATCTAGAACTTTATATATCCCGTATCCCATGCTAATCTATCTTCCTCCAACCCAGCCTTTAACAATTACCTTCTCATTTGCCATCCTATGATTTTATTACTCTCGATGGCACATATGCATGTAATCATACTATATTTGTTTTGTAAATGACTTGTTTCACTTCAGGTCCATCCACATATTAGTATGTGACAGGATTTTCTTTTTGTAAATGGCTCTTGAATATCCTACTGTGATGGTTTGAATAAGAATTGCCTCCATAGGCTCATATATTTGAATGCATTCTGGAATGGCACTACCTTAGAGGGATTAGGAATGTGGCCTTGTGGGAGTAGATGTGGCCTTGTTGGAGGAAGGGTGTCATTGGGGGTGGACTTTGGGGTTTCAAAAGCCAAAGCCAGTCCCAGTATCTCTTTCTTCCTGCTGCCCACTGATGTAAAACTCTCAGCTACTTCTCCAGCACCTTGTCTGTCTCCGTGCCAACATGAGCCTTGCCATGATAACAACAGACTAAACCTCTAAAACTGTAAGCAAGTCCCAATTAAATGATTACTTTTATAAGAGTTGTCATGGTCATGTATCTCTTCACAGTAATAGAACACTAACTAAGAACTTTGGAATTTTGAATTAGGAAAGGAGCTGAATGTGTTAAGTGGGGCTTAAATGACCCATACTAGTAGGAGCATAAAAGATAATGATGAGGGCAATTTGAACTGTAGGGTTTCATCTCAAGAAGTTTCAGAAGGAAAGAATACTAGTAAGTGGCCTAGAGACTATTCTTGTGATGTTTTGGCAAAGACTGTGGCTGTTTTCTTTCCTTGTCCAAGAAATCTGCTTGAGGCTAAATTGAAAGGTTTTGCATTAATGGCATTGGCAGAGGAGATTGCAAGACAGTCTAGTATTGGCTGTGTTGTATGGTTATTAATGGCCACTCTGACACAGATCTATAATGAAAAGGAGCAAGCTGAGTAAGGAAAAATACAAAATATACAGTTTTAAGAGAAAAGGAGTATCCAGAAATATAATGGAGCTAAGTACAGTGCTCAAGGAGATTTTTTTTTTTTAAGTTTAAAGAAAAGGATAATGCTAAATGGAAAAATGGGAGTGGTGACCTCAGGACAGGACCTCACCCAACTAAGCTTCCAACTTTCAAGAAGGTATTAAAGAAAAACTTAAGAAGTGAAGGAAACCATTGAAACAAAAAGCTGATGAGAATGTATTTGAACAAGGAGCCAAGTTCTAACCTCAGCAAGCAGCAGAACATAATAGCTTTGGTCATGTGGTTCTGGCTTAGAGTCAAGGGTATAAGATGTGGATTCTCCCTCCATGGCTAAGGAAAGCTGCTGAAGCCAGGTGAGTGTCAGGTGTGTCCCTGCATGGAGGTCCAGAGAGGCCCTTGCATGAAGTTGAGAGAGTGAAGCATGGATTTCATTGGAGACACAAAGACGTTGGAGATGACAGAGTCATTGGATACTGTCCCAAGAGGAGCTGATAACAGTGTGGAACCAGCCCAAGAGAAAGAAGTGTATTTCAGTCAACAAAGCTGAAAGGAGTTGGGGATCTAAAGAGTAGTTTGACATCAGACATGGCATGCAATGTTTGGAGTTTGCCCAGCTGGTTTTCAGTCCTGCTTTGGTTCAGTATTTCCTCATTATGCTCCCTTTCCTTCTTTTTGGAATGACAATGTATATTATGTGCCATTGCATGCATCTAATCTGCTTTTCAATTTTGATTGTACAGGTTATCACAGTTAAGAGATTGCAGGAATCCCAGGAGAGACTTTGAACTTCAGACTTTAAATAAGTTCAGGACTATTACAGACTATGGGGACTTTTAAAGTTGTACTGAATGCATTTTTTTTACATTATGATATAGCTACAATCTTATGGGGGTCAGGGAGTAGTATGTGATAGTTCAAATAAAAATGACCCCAATAGGCTCATATCCTTGAGTTCATCAGGGAGTGACACTACCTGAGAGGGATTAAGAGAGTGGTTTTAGGGGAGTAAGTTTGGCTTATTGGAGAAAGTGGAGGTGGACTTTGGGGTTTCAGAATCTAAGCCAGTCCCAGAGTCTCTCTCTTTCTATGGACCTGGATATAGAATTCTCAGATACTTCTCAAGCACCATATCTGCCTATGTGCCACCATGAACCCCACCATGCTGACAGTGGACTAAACCTCTGAAACTTTAATCAAGCCCCAATTAAATTCTCTTTCCTTAATTAAGAGTTCCTGTGGTCATAATGTCTCTTTACAATAATAGAACATTGACAAAGACACTCACTGTATATATGAATCATATTTTATTTTTCCACTTTTCCATTGGTAAGCATCTGAGTTGTTCTCATGTTTGAACTTGCTTTGCTTCATAATCATTTTTCCAACACAGAAATTGAAGCTCTAAAGAAAAAATTACTCAAAGTTACACATGAATGACAGGGACAGAGACATCTTCCCTGGCAGTCTAGCAATGGAACTTCTGAGTGCCACCTGCCATTTGGAAGACACTGCTCTGAGGATACTGATTCATTCATTTTCTCCCAAGACTGAGCTCTTTGAGGTGAGGCTACCCATCTCACCTAGTACAATCTTTGGCTTATAGCAAGTATTTGATAAACATGAATAAAATACATGAAAGAATAAGTAGGTCAATATTTCACTGAAGTATAAAGAAGTGACCAAGAAAGAGTGAGTGTGCCTTGAGGAGTTTAACTTTAACCGAATATATTGTTTACAATAGGTTTTGAAGAATAAATTGAAGCATGTGATCAGATCAGAGATAGGGGGAGGGAGAGTCCAGGCAGAGAGAATAACGTGGTCAATGTTGTTTGCAAAGAATGTTCAACTCTCCGGACGGCTCAACTTGCCCTTCTGGCCTGTGGTGTCATTTTCACAGCCTCTGGAAGGGGGAGCCACATGTGCATGTCTGACCCCATGAGCCAAAGTGCCTGGATCAATAGGTACATATCTAAATCAATGGGCTCAGTGTAATCAATGGACACTCTCTTGACATTTTTTATTAAGAGACACTGAATTGGGCCTGAATGTACTAGTGCTTGAATTAATAAGTCACATATACTTGTTACAGATGGGTAGCCATTATCTTCCTAGTTAGTTGACAGAGAGAGCTTCATACAGAGAGATGTGGGAGAAATGGAACCACAGAAAATAAATTTAGGCCCATGTGATACTGGGAAAATGCAACAATCTGTGTCTGGCTTTCCATTTCTGTACTGTTTCCTGCCGTTGGCATCTATGAACTTACCTGCAAAGTCCTCTTAATCTCTGCCTTTTTCTTAGTCTGGATTATAGACTTTGGCTGCCTAGAGTGCACCAAGAACACAAAAACCACAAGGATGAGTATTATGAAGTATGAAAGTGCACATTGTGCTCTGCAAAACAGGCATGATTCAGTTTGGCTAAATCAATGGGAAGGTTTGATAGCATCTTCTATGCTCACTGTCTCAGGTTCTTTTCCCATTGCTATGATAAAATACCCTGACAAAAGCAACTTAAGAAAGAATGGACTTACTCATAGTAAAGTAGAGGCAGCAGGAGCTTAAAATAGCTGGTCACATCAAATTTACAATTAGAAAACAGAGAGCACTTAGCTTACTTTCTCCACTTTATATAGTCCAGGAACCGCTGCTGAAAGAATAACCCCACTCACAGTCAAGATGACCACATCAATTAGTATAATCGATATAATCCCCTATGGGCATGCTCAAGTTGACAATATTGTCATCACACCCACTATGAGCATAGTCAACTAGTTCCCGAGCATGCAATAGAGCCATAAAAATAGTGTGCCTCTCCTCTTATGGAGGAGCAGGAATCTAAATCTACTGCATTGCCATTTGCATTCCCTGTTTCAACAGTGACACCTGAACGCATTGCCAACAGCCCTATCTATCTTCAGGTGTGCAGGACACCTCAACCTCAGTTATTCCCTTTGGCCTCAGACATTGTCCCATACCAAGTTTAATGTCTCTGAAACTCTTTCTTAATAGAAGCATGTTGAGAGCTATAGAGACTTTTGAGGGGCATGGGGCAGGGCAGGGGGGGGCAGTACTTGTTCATCTTCCTCTGTGCCAACAAGGATATTAAAGTCAAGCCATAAACAGTTATCTTCCCAGGGCTGTATAATGGACCTGAGCCTTAGATGAAATGAATTTTTAATATCAGGAACTTTGGAAGCATAGCAGGAAAGTTCTGCAAGCTTCTGAGCTTATTTCACAAAACAAAGGATTTATATTGTTCTATATAGCCATGGTGAAACTCTCTGCTCTGTCTCATGAAGAAATGGTAGTATACATGGATTGTTCTATGGCCCTCTAAGCACATTGCAGTAATAACTCATAGGCTCTGATCAGCCTCTATTTTGAAAGAAGGCAAGCTGAATAGCAAATGTCAGCATTAAATACATCACTTCTTATGCTCTCTGCAACTTCCCTCCACAGCGCACCTTACAGGTGACACCCAGCCCTTACTTGCATGTCTCTGAAAATAGAGAGTTTGCTATTTTTGCTCGTTTTGTACACACCAGATAACGCAGATGCCAGGAGTGAATTTCTGGAATATAGCTACAATTCATTTCCACAAACATCACAAAGCAAGCCTGCTTCCCCTTCCAAGTCAATAATGTTCCTTCATCTCTCTGGTAATCACCCATCCAACTCCAACCCCTTCCATCTTCCCAATCAGCATCCCACTCATTAACCAGCTTCTCTGCAGGGACCTTTGCAGCCTCCTCCTCAACTAGATTTGTTTTTCCCCAGGAAAGAAAACAGACATCAGAGAATTAGCTTTAGATTGCTAATTAGCATCCCTACAGTTGAGAAAAAGAACACAGTTTATTTATTTATTTTTTTGTCAAGGTAAATTAGTAACATATACTCTCCTAGATTTCACATCCTTTACCTGGATTGTCTTGATTTATTAGATGTATCTTCAGTCCTGATTTTTAAACAAGTGTTGGCCTAGGCCTTGCTTGGAATATGAAAATAACCTAAGAAAGGTTTCTAAAGAATCATGATATTGTTGAGAGACAGGGCAGATTTTCCATAAAGTCATACAACAATGGAGAGGAGAGGCTTTTCAAAATGGCTGAGTCCATTAAGCAGGAAAACGGAAATGTTCGAAAACTCAAAATAATGGGTAGAGCATGACTGGGCAGACAGAAGAATATGACTTATGGCCAGGTGGTGATGAAACCGTGATCACCATCATGTCCAGCTAATACTGCTTCCATCTTTGCCTAGTAATTTTCTGAGTGATCAGGTGAGCAAAGTTGGCCAGAAAAAAGTAGACTTATGAGTCAATCTGAGCCACAGGCTTTTCTGAGACTGAATTAAGAACACTAAAAAAAATTAAAATCTAGTATAGTTATCCTTCCTTGTCTGTGGATCATTGGCTCCAGAACACATTTAAATCCACAAATGTGTTGTTTCCTTCTACAGACAGTGTTGTGCTTGTGCATAACCTTCAAGTATCCTTTTATATTCTTTAAATAATCCCCAGATTACTGATAAAATACACAATATTATGTTACCACTTCATCAACTGCTTTCATCCTATATCTTGTAGAGAACAATGACAAGGAAAGTCTATACTTGTTCAGCGTAGATGCAAATTTTAAAGTCACTTTTAACGCAGGTGGTTGAATTCATTGATCAAGAACCCATAGAAATAAACATCTAGTTATACTTCCTCTTCTTGTTTGCTTTCTGTAACTATGATAAAACAGTCACCTAAAAGCAACTTATAGAGGAAGTGGTGAATGTGGCTTATACTTTCAGATCACAGTCCATCACTGAGGGAAATCAAGGCAGAAACTTTAAGCAGAAATCCTGGAGGAATGCTGCTTACTGGCCTCAGGCTCATGCTCACCTAGTTTCCTTTCAAAGCTCAGGACTATCTGCTTAGGGATAGTGATGATCACAGTGGCTGAGACCTCCTGAATCAATTAATAATAGAGACAAATTTCCAGACATGCCCACATGCCAATCTGATCTACGCAATTTCCTCAATTGAAGCTTTCCTCTCAGATGACTCTAGGTTGTGTCAAGTTGACAATTAAAAATGACTAGACACTCACCTTTTCCTTGGGAATGATGGGCTAGAGTAACCACATAGCATAGACCCCATTACCAGGTCTCATCTTTCCAGCCATGCAAGAAAAGTCATACTGAACCTACACTCAGAGAAAATCTGAATCAGAATGCGATGGAAGAGCAAACCCATAATAACCCTATCAGTCTTATGCTTCAACCACTCCTGAAACTCCAACCTCTAGACAGCTCAGGCATAGGCAACTATAAATTTAGGTCAGAAGTTTAGATGGTTCTGAGAAGCACTTTGATGGGAGTCTCATTAAGACTAAATTCAAGTTATCAGTCAGGAAAAAAAAATGCCTAGTGGAAGGTGAGTGACAGACTGGAGGGTGAATCAAAGGTTCTGTGATGGACAACAAGGTTAGTACTGCAGCTCCTCCCAAGTCCCATTGGCATGTGTATGCAAACTACAGACATGTGAAATTAAAGTTTCCAGCATCTCAGCTTCTGCAAGAGAGGGGGTCTAGAAGGAAGCTGGATGCTACATTCAAAATGTTTAAAACTATATCACACAGTATTAGACACTCATGATATTTCGCTCTCCTCCCCTTTATGTGTTCCATTTTTCCTTGAATACAGACTCACAAATCTTTCAAAATACACCTTTTCTGCCTGCCGCTGCCATGCATAAACAATACAGTGATAAATAGATTAGCTTTCATGAATCTGAGAACCTCACAGACCAGAGGGAGAAACTGATATTCAGTGTCAACAAATAAACAGCAAAGTATATGAGTAACATAGTAATAGAGGTGGCGAGATTTGGGGAGCATTACATCATAATTTAAAACTCAACCCTGTCCCTATGTCTTAGGAAGAGTTATTTTGTTTATCACCTGTAAACAGAGGTGAGAGGAATAGCCCTCATGGGTCTGGGAATGGAGGGCAACATAAAATGCTTATCACAGGCTTGATACACAGTTCTGCTCTCATATGTGCTCAAATTCCAAAGAATTTGTTCAATATGTATTTGTGAAGGTGCATTATATTTAAGGAACTGCAAACTTTCAAACAAGCACATACATCCTTCTCTCAATATACCAGTCATTGTATTCATGAAGCCCATTTTTAAAGGCTCCCTTTTTAATATCAGTTAAACACCATCTGCTATGTTGACACCTGTATGTTATGGAATAATCGTTTTGTACCCTGTGAAGATTTGTCACTCAGACTAGTTTAATAAAAAGCTGAATGGCCAATAGCTAGGCCTGATTATCAGGGCAGAGAGGATGCAGGGAAGAAGAAGGATGAGACACTGAGTTACCAGCCAGACACAGAGGAAGCATGATGCATAGGAGATGAAGTAACAAGACATGGCCATGGGGCAGCACATAAATTAATAGAAATGGGTTGATTTAAGGTATAAGAGCTAGTTAGAAACAAGCCTAAGCTATCGGCTGAACTTTCATAATTAATAAGAAGTCTCTATGTGGTTATTTGGGAGCTGGCTGGGGGGACAGAAAAGTCCACCTACAAATGGCACCCAACGTTCGGCCATGTATATCCACATAAAACCTGAGAAAACTTTTTAAAAAATGGTTCTAAACACACAAAATTGGAGTGAAACATGACTTCCTAGTCTCTTATCTCTCATGCCTGCCATGGTACAAAGACATGTCTCCCAGCAGCTGCCTATGTGTTTGAGCCGCTAGTGTGCCATGAGCTAAGCCATGTGGCAGATTTAAGGTTTTGCTCGTGCACACAGAAAAGGTACACACTGCACATTCCATACTGTGTCAATGCAGTGTAGATATGTATGTTACCTTTGAAAGTTTATGTGTTTTCAGAGCAAGGGGATCAAACACCAATGAAAATGGGTGACCCAGGTGATCCAGCCTCTCAGAATGCCTCTGTTGCAGTTTTCTCAGAGTTCTGCATCCAGAACAGCTTCAAGACTGATGGCTGAGATGGTCCAGCCTCACAGTCTACTCCAGCCAGGACTTCAGATAACCTTTACACTTTCCCATTGCACAGAGACTGGACAACAAATAATACAGCTAACTCTCCCAGGACTTGACCATTATCCCAATTTTCCCAGGGTCTCCTAAAGATGCCAATGCTCACAGACATCAGGAAACAGTATAGAGAACATGACACCCACATTCCCAAGAGGTGGAGTGGATGGTCGTTCGATGGATTTAGATGTTTGTCACCATTTTGGAGGGTTGGTTACAAGCTGTTATTGGTCATAGCTAGGAAAAAAGCTAAACAAATGAGTTAGTTTCAAGGATCTCTTTATGAAGGAAAAGAGGAGTACACAGTGTAAAGATGATGAGATAAAAGGGTGGATTTGAGTCTATTTTTAAACAACCACTAGTATCAAATATTTTACATTGGTATGATTTTTATATATTGATACAAATTTAATGTTATTTTGTTATACTGTATATATGTTTCTGTTCTTGTTTAAGGTATTATACCTATGCAGCTCAAGCATCATAAAGGAAACTTCTCTTTGCAACAGACAGAGTCCATTACGAAGAACTATATCCAATCAAAATGAAGTGTTGTGGAGCCCAGTCCCAGTGGATACATGTACAAATAATTCTTTTCTTCTTGGTAATTATTGCTGCCTTTGATTAAAGGAGAGATTACTATACAGCACTTTACAAAGACATGTAAATGATTTCTTTATGACAACTAGTTACACAGAATCATCATATTTTTTGTTTGCTATTTATAAACCATATAAAGATTAAAAAGCAGACAGAGAAATATTCCCAGGACTATATAGCTAGTGGAGGTACAGCTGAAAGTCAAACACTCATTATTAAGTTTGCTATTTCATAACCCTGCATATTTCAAACAAGGTAACTATCTCCAATGAAATGATTGAAACCATTATCCACAGACCAAACAGACAGAGAAAACTCTCTGTGATAAGATTAATCAAGGTATGGGTTCACCAAGGAAGGTCATCAAAGTTTATAACCAGGAAGGAGTTGAATTATCTTTCCATGATGGGCAAATATGTCTAAAGGCAAGAGTCAAACCATAAATGGCCTTGAATTTTCTGTTAAGGCTCTTTAGGAGTCAAGCTGTAGATGCAACCCTTCTCCAATGGAGTTACCAACTATATTTATCATTTCTCCTATGGGACCCACAACATAATGCCATCTCCCAAGTACTGTGCTTGGACTGTTCTAGAGACTTGTGTAGAAACAGGAAATGGTCTCCTGCCCTGTTTTCAGATCAGCATGCTGAGGCTTCTACAGGTCAAAGGCCTTCCCTGTGATCACACAGCTCTCTCACAGCTACGTAGAGGGATAATAATGTACTTATATATGTGCTTTCTCAGAGACCATAGCTTATTTTTCCAGAGGCTTTCTTGGCACACGGCAGGTGCTCAATACCTGTGTGCTAATGATCAAATTGAATATACTGATCCTAAAGATATTTTACATCTTCCCTGGGGCAAAGACAGAAAGACTCAAAGGTCTTATTTATAACATCTAGATTGTTAACATTATATTGCTCTATCTGTTATTTATTCTCTCTGCAGCACAGCTTTGTATCCAAAAGAGAGGGCTAATCATCTCATGAGTCTGTTCAGTCACTATGTAGCAGGCTGTGGTAAGGTGACTTATATGACTTGGTGTGTATTTCAGTTCCTGAAATGGGTGGAGTGCATTCACAAATGCACAGCAGAAACAGGGAGCCTTATTAAGCTGTTCTATGGCTAATAGCAAAGGTTACATTCAGAGCTTAGAGACTGACAGAGCCTGTTCCTGAAACCCACAGTCCTGCCTCCGCAGAGTCTCAAAGATGGATCAAGAATAGATGCCACCCTTTCTTAAGTGGGATTGTGGGGACAGGATGTAGGTTTTTACTTCTCTTAGAAATTAGAGAATATATACTCAAAATTTGCAAATGATTAGACTTAAGTTCAAACTCCCAGACCTTCTAGAAAACTTTATGTAAGACACTGATCTTCTCTGGGCATCAATGCGCTACACATCTTCAAAAAAACAGCATTAAAAGTATCATGATGGAAATCAAGTGAAATGACACAGTTGAGGCACTTTGCCTGTTCTCATTCAGGAATCCACTTATCACCTACAAGGTATCTGTTGTGTGACTAAAAGGACAAGTATACTTCAGCTACCGTCTTAGCCTTACCAGACTTGCCACAGCAAAATACTATAGAGTGGTTCCATTTATTTTCTCACACCTCTGGGTGCTAGGAAATCTAAGATCAAATGCTATTCAACTCCTGATGAAAACTCTCTTCCCTCCTGACTGACTTCCTACTATGACCTTACAGAGTGGAGTAATTTCTGTTGTCCTCTTTTCTTCTTATAAGAGTCTATTGGGGCCAGGCGGTGGTGGCACACACCTTTAATCCCAGCACTCAGGAGGCAGAGGCAGGAGAATCTCTGTGAGTTCGAGGCCAGCCTGGGCTACAGAGCAAGCTCCAGGACAGGCACCAAAACTACACAGAGAAACCCTGTCTCAAAGAAAAAAAAAGTCTATTAGATTAAGATCCTGTGTAGTCAGAAGTTTCTTCAGTCATGCCCAGCCCTATGGTCAGGACGAATCTCTCCCACCTGCGTGCCACAGCCACTTGGTCCCAAGTAAACACACAGAAGCTTATATCACACTCTATGTCCTATGGATCAGGTTTCTTGTTAGCTAGATCTTAGAACTTAACTCAACCAATTTTTATTAATCTATATATTGCCACATGGCTGTGGCATTATCAGTCTGTTGTCATCTTGTTGCTTCTTGGGCAGCGGGCCGTTGTCTCCCTGACTCCACCCTTCTCCCTGTATCTCTGCTTGGATTCCCACCTGCCTCTAAGCTGCCTTGCCATAGGCAAAAGCTGCTTTATTTATTAGCCAATGGGAGCAACACACATTCACAGCATACAGAAAGACATGCTACAGCAATCATGCACTTATGATTTTATTTAGCAATAATTATTTCAATATGGCTATATTATAATACAGTCATATTGAGAGTGAAGGCTTCTATATATGAATTTACAGGTAATACTATTAGTTCATCACAGCTACTCTTTTTTTTTTTTTTTTTGGTTTTTCGAGACAGGGTTTCTCTGTGTAGCTTTGTGCCTTTCCTGGAACTCACTTGGTAGCCCAGGCTGGCCTCGAACTCACAGAGATCCGCCAGCCTCTGCCTCCCGAGTGCTGGGATTAAAGGCGTGCGCCACCACCGCCCGGCTCACAGCTACTCTTTTAGAGAATGAAGAATCAAGAGTAATGAGTCTGGAATTAGAAGTCAGGTTGCAGGCATGACACATAGTTGACAGTAGTGATGCCCTTCCTTGTCTACTTAACAACTTCTTAGGCTATAATTCAGCTCTGGTGTTACCTCCCCCATACATACTCCTGTAACTTCTCAACTCAAAATTCAGTGCCCCTCATTGAGGCTTCTCATGTAAATACATAACTATTTACTTACTTATTTCATTCATTGGAGTGGGTTTTTTTTAAAGGCTAGAAATATAGTTTTATACTGTATCAATAGGGTTAGATAGACCTCATTGAATAAAGTGGTTGGATGATGTGCTGGCTAGTCTCATGTCAGCTTGACACACAAACTAGAGTTGTTTGACAGGAGGGAGCCTAAATTGAGAAAATGCCTCCATATGATCAGACTGTAAGGCATTTTCTTAGTGATTGATGTGGGAGGGCCTAGCCCATTGTGGGTGGTACCATCCCTAGGCTGGTGGTCCTGGGTTCTATAAGAAAACAGGCTGAACAAGCCATGGAAAGCAAACCAGTAAGCAGCACCCCTCCATGGCCTCTGCATCAGCTCCTGCCTCCAGGTTCCTGCCCTGTTTCAGTTCCTGTCCTGACTTCCTTCAATGATGAACAGCAACATGGAAGTATAAGCTAAATAAACCCTTTCCTTCCCAACTTGCTTTGTGGTCATGGTGTTTCATCACAGCAACAGAAACCCTAACTAACTAAGACAGATGGATGGGTAGGTGGATGGATGGATCCATTGATTGATCTATTGATTGGTGGATCAATGATCAATGGATCGATGGATTGATGGATCAGTGGAAGTTGCCCCAACAGACAGGCAAAAAAACAAACACAGAAGAATCTGAGACTCAAGAGTCTAGCTCTGCACTGTCAGTGGAAAAATCTGCCCTGACTCCTCAGTTGAGTTTTAGAACAAGGTGCCAGTTTCTGCTGTGCCAAGCAGAAACATGGAAAGTCAGTGCACTAGAAAAAGACGGAGAAATCATGTAACTCACCATAGAAGGAAAGAAGCAAAGACAAAGGGCGGCAGTAGGAACAAGGCACAAGGCACAAGTATCCAGGAGCCCACCCCATCACCAGCTGTTCACATCTGGAATTTGAAGCTAAACTGTAGACACAGGAGGCCTCTAGATGGTAAAATACCCAATATCTTCAGGTAGAATTGGTTCTTGGGACTGGAGTATCAAATTATCAATAAGATGGTTCTGAAGCTGCTCTACCAGTGTGACTGTTGTATGGAAAACTGCATAAGAAAGTGTTCTGTGTACAGCAAAGGGCTACTCAGACCTCTGCTGGGTATGGAAGAGCTAAGCAGTACTTGATTTCCTTGAAGCTAAAGGTATCACTAGCCTTCATGCCTTCAGGTAGCCTGTCAATACTCCAAAGCTTGTTTGGGACTCAGCAAAAGATAATTTGGTCTGAGATGGCTCTTTCTGTTAAAAAAGAGAAGAATATGAGTTAAGCAGTATAGATAAATTTGAAATAACAACAGAACTAGAACAAATGAGACAAAACAACTGCCATTTTCTAAGATCCTGCTGTGACTTTGGAGCTATATTAATTGATTCCAATATGTTTTCTCATGTAACTGAACACACAGCAACCATATGAGGTAGCTGATATTATACTCCTTTGAAGTCTGAGGAAGCAGACTCAGAGTGTTCACTGATTTTCCCAAGACCATAAAGCTAACAATTAGGGAAAGATTCTCTTCTTTTCATTATTCTACGTTGCCTGATTGATACTATGGTGGTCTAACAGAGACCCCAAAGTATCCAAATCATAATACTCGGTTTATAATATATTGCTTTAAATGGCCAAGACTGCTTGAGGATAGGTTGAGCTGAATATTCTGAAATAGAGATAGCACCTTGAGTGTATCCAGATGACAAGTGTCCTGTGAGGCGGAAAGTTCAAGAGACAGGAGGCCACATGACAACAAAGACTGGCGGCTGCAGTGACCAGCACATGAGCAGACTTCTGAAGCTTGATTGAGGAAGTGATGAGATTGCTCTTCAGAGCGTCTGAGAGAGACAGCCCTGCCACGGCCTTGACCCTAACCCAGTGAGAGACAGACACAGTAACTTCTCACTTTTAAGATTGCTAAGCAAATAAATTCCTATTGTCTTAATCCACAATGCTTATGTTATTTTGTTACAGCACCCATGTTAAACAAATGCAAATAATAAGTTCTAAAAATTGGAAGATGGGTGGTAAAATCTTGGAAATAACGCTATTTAAATTTTTAATTATAATTCCTTATTCTCAGGAATTTTATACATGTAACCAGTGAAGGATGGTCATATCAATCCCATATTTCCCTTCTCCAACCTCTCAAGTCCTTTCAACATTTCTGCCTCTGAACTTCATTCCTCTTCCTTGTACTCCATTTTCCTTATTCTTTTTGATATCATACGAAGTCCAATCAAGGTTACCCACACGGGCATGATTAGCAGGTCCATTCACTGGACCATGGAAACCTGCCAGTGGAAACTATTTCATAAAAGAATGGTTCACCTTCCTTGAGCAGCAGTTCCTACCAACAGTGCCTCAGTAAGAAGTGAGGACTGGAGAGCACTTCTTCAACCAATGACAGATTGTGGCTCCCTTGACCTGTGCAAGTCTTGTTCAGGTACCATAGTTTCTGTAAGTTCCAATTTCAATAGCCATGTCATGTCCAGAAACCAGTATTTCACAGTAGTCCTCCTCATCTCCAGTTCTTTGTTCTTTCATTCACCTCTTCCATGATGTTTCCTGAGCTTTGGCAGTGGTAGGTCAAGGGAGGGTCATTGATTATGATGTCCCATTTAAGGCTACATTAGTTACATTTCTGCTGCTGTGATTAAAAAGCACAACCAACAACTTATGGAAGAAGATTTTTATTCTGGCTTGTGGTGCCAGAGGGATAAGAGTCCATTATGGTAGAGGGGTATAGTGCTGAGAAGATATGACAAGAGCAAGCAGTAGGCACGGCAGCAGGAGAAGGAATCTGAGAGGTCATATGACCAAACGCAAACATGAAGCAGAGAATCAACTGGAATCAAAGCAAAGCTAGGAAATTTCAAAGCCCCTCCTCCAGTGATGTACTTCATCCAGCCAGGATACGTTTCCCTCAACCTCCCCAAACAGCATCACCAACTGGAAACCAAGCGTTCAAATACAAGAATCTCAAGGAACATTACTCATACAAAACACCCAATCTCTTTACTTTCATCACTTTGACCAAGTATGTGTCTATTCATTGACCATTGTCTGATGTGGAAAAAAAAAGCTTCCCTTACCAAGACTGAGAGATGTCCATGTCTATGGATTGCTGTGGGATGATCCTTTTATATGCTGTGAATATGTATTACTCTCATTGATTAATAGTAATGTTGTTTGACCTATAGCAAGGCAGTATAAAGATAGGCAGGGCAGCCAAACTAAGAATGATGGGAAGGAAAAGGGCAGAGTCAGGAGTCTCCAGCCAGATGCAGAGGGAGCAGCAGATGAATAGGCCATGCTAATAAAGGTACTGCCACATGGCAAAGCATAAATAGAAATATGGGTTAATTTAAATGTAAGAGTTAGCTAATAACAAGCCTGAGCTATTGACCAATTATTTACAATTTATATTAAGCCACTGAGTCAGTTATTTGGGACCAGATAGTTGGGACAGAGAATATCCATTTACATGGATACAAACATACATATTTAAGAAGGCAGTCTCATAGCATGAACAATCTCAAATAACAACAGCAGGTTCTACCCTCAGGCCTATGGCTTCACCAGCCATGGGCTATTGACCAAGACTATAGTACCAGACATGGATTCCTTCCTGGAAAAAGGTTCATCAGCTACCCCATGACATCCATGCCACTATTGCACCTGTAGGCACATCTTGCTTGGCAAGTCAGTGTTGTAGCATGCACATTCAAGAACGATACAAGATCACTGATGCGTTTTCTCTCCCAGTAGCCTAAAGAGCACCTTACAGCAGTGTGAAAACTAGCCAGCAGGGAGAAGGTTTCCCAGCCATAGAGATTGGTTTCTCTATGTCAACCAGCCCAAATTGGTGGTGTCATCACTAAGAGGATATTACCATGTTGGTGTTGTAGGTAACCAAGAAAAATGGCAATAGCTTATGTTATTTTGGAGACCTCTGGGGCCTTCCTGACCAGAGGACAGCATTCCATGCTTTGCACTGCTATTGTCAGCCACTTTTGAAATTAGCATGGATGCTTCTGAAAATAATAGAAATAGAACAGCCATATGACTCAGCTATGCCACTCCTGGGAATATTTTAAAAACTAATAAAAAGTTGGCAATTGATTTGATTATGAAAAATATCACAGAGTAAACAATTTAAGTTGACAAAGGGCATACTTGCTATCCACCCACCCCCCTTGGTAGATAATCTTGACACACCTAGGAAGAAGGAACCTTGATTTAAGAATTTTCCTCATCAGATTGGCCTATGGTCATGTCTGTTGGACATTTTCTTAATTGCTGATTGATGTAGGCAGGCATAGCTCACTATGAGCAGTACCAACCCTGGGCAGGTATGCCTGGGCACTATAAGAAAGGCAGATGAACATGATCCTGGGGCAAGCCAGTGAGAAGTGTTCCTCCTTAGTGTCTACTTCAAGCTCCAGCCAGTTCCAGCCTTGGCTTCTGTGGTAGTTTGAATTTATTTGGCCCCTCATAATAGGGAGTTCATAGGGTGTGGCACTATTGGGAGGTATGGCCTTGTTGGAGGAAGTATGGTCTTGTTGGAGGAGGCTGGATGACACAAGCCTTAAATCCAGACCTTGAGACTAGAGGGCACACCTTTAATCTGGGCCACACCTTCTGTTGGAAGTGTGTCACTGTGGGGGTAGGCTTTGGGGTCTTTTTCTCAAGCTTCACTCAGTGTGACAGTCAGTTGACTTCCTGTTACCTGCAAGATGTAGGACACTTAGCTATTTCTCCAGTACCATTCCTGCCTGCATGTTACCATGCTCCCCACCATGATGGACTGAACCTCTGAACTCTAAGTGAGCCACCACAATTAAATGTTCCCTTTATAAGAGCTGCTGTGGCCATGGCATCTCTTAGCAGCAATAAAAAATTAACTAAGACAGCTTCTGTCAGTGATGACCTGTAACCTGTAGTGTGAAATAATCCCTTTCTTCCCCGAGTTGCTTTTGGCTATGGTGTTTGTTATGGAAACAGATAAGCAAACACTATAGACATTTATCTCCTAAACTACAATGTGTCCAATTTAGTGAGATACCTTCTTTGTGATGAATTTTCATCCTATCATAATCCATCTTGTCTCACCAATCTAAGATGGCATAGTCAGCTTCAAGCACAGGTGACCACAGAAATTAAATCTACTCACCATTTTGGCTTAGACCATTAATTTCTTGGCTACTTAGTCTGCATATATTTAAGAGAACTCACAGTCTTGATCTTATTGAACACTCTCTTTGTGAACTAAGCTGACTAATCAACATGGTCAACTATATTTTTATATGGAGAAATGAAGCTTGGAGAAAAGTTGATGATTTACTATTTCCGGCAATGCTACTCAAAGGAGATAAGACGCACACCACAGGTCTGTGCATTAGTAATGAGTCAGCCAGAGCAAAGTACCACAAATAGAGTGGTTTAAGCAAGAGAAATGTTTTCCTCACAGTTCTTGATCTTCTATAAGTCACGATAATCCTGTCACCATACTTGGTTTATCCTGAGGCTTCTCTTTGGGGCTTGTTGATGGCTGTCTTCCTCCTGTATTTCAAGGGATTTTCCACTTGTACATCTGAGTCCTTACCACTCATAAGGACCCCAGTTGTACTGATTAGTACTCACCCCAATGATCTCACTTTAACTGAATTACATCTTTGAATATCCTGTCTTCCAACACAATTACATCCTGAGGTACCAGGAGCTAGATAGTGAGTAAAAGTACACAAGTCAGCTCATAACAACTTTTTCAGGTGTGTCCAACTTTTTGACATGTGACAGGATGTTGTCATCTACAAAGTCCACATTAGACAACCATTCATTATATTGATAACTATCTTTGGCTACATGTAGCTCAGAGGATAGAGGTAGAACACACTTAGCATGCCTATGTTCCTTTGTTTCTCTAATCTCCTCACTGAATAATACAATTATTTCTTTTAAAATAACCAATTTACATGAGTTCTAATTTATCACTCGAGAGTTCTGACTTGCTGCTATGACAGATTTGTTTCTTTGTTTGTTTAACCACCTTGAATGGTCTAGCTTCAAGAAAGGGACTGGGTGGAGACTCTGGGCTATAAGGCCAGACACTCCTGGCCAGAGAGTCTCCTGACTGAATTCTCACACCACCAGGAACACAGAGAGACCCTTCCTCTGGAGCAAGGGAATTTCCACTGTCTGACAAACAAATCACACTCAGAAATCAGGAATTCTACAGTGAAACAAAAAGCCACTAAATTTGGCATCCTATCAGTTTGGGACAGTTCTTTGCTTCTCTGATAGGTGACATTTAAGAGAATGCAGCGTGGCCAGATTGAGGAAGCTCCCTCACAGCAGGAACAGGGCATGATGGGACAAACATGCCAAGTCCTTTCACATGTGCCAGCACAGACCTCGCCATGGCTGAGGGACAGATAAATGTCACTTCCTGAATGTAATCCTTGCTTGTCAAGCAATTTTTTCAGTTTGATTACATTTTGAAGTAAGTTTTATTCTGAACAATTTTGGGAAGTGATACCTGTGGACCTTACAAATGAAAAACCAAATTGCTTTGGGAGATTCAGATATTTTCTATGCAGGAAAAAAAGAGAGAGAAAAAAAAGGGGGGAATCACAGTATTCATGTTCTGAATGTTAAAAGCAGTACTGCATTAAGCAAAACCACTGTACCCTTCTTCCCATACTCTCCCACCCTTCATTCTTCGATACAAACATGTACATACATACCTTTTGGAATCTTAAAGTTCTATTTCTGACTATGGAAAATATTTTTTAAGTTGTTTATCAACAGACATCTGTTTTATTATTAATGGGGTTCAGCACACATAGACGTACGGTGTACCTACATCAAATCATTGCTCTAGATAAAGAGCCTTAGACACTCGGTCCCAAAGACAATCTCTAGACTTTGTTAGGATAAACGCTTTCGATGGAGAGACCCTATTTGACCTTCTGTTTATTCCCATCCATCTAGTCACTCTCCAGGAGAGTTGCAGAGAAATCACTTCGCAGAGGCTCGTCACTGGCATCTTCATATCCATACATAACTCCATTTTAGTGAGCAGTTGCTATGCCTGCCTGTCCCACTAACTTCTTTAGGAGGGCTTTCACATTTCAAAATCAAGATTTAGTGATGGCAATGCTTTAATTAAGACCAGTTTTCAAGTGGGGCAACTAAGATTTAGCCACTTTCCCGGGGGAAGCATGCATGGTAATAATAACATCGGGAGTGACCAACAATAATCCCTAGATGTACCCTTGTCTTAAATCTTGAACCTTTAAACACTCCAATTAACTGGAACAAGGGGACTTGACTACTGTGGTAAGTTGACATCTCATGACAAGTAGATTACCATGAATAATCTAGATAAACCAGGTGGGGCCAGTTAGATCCATAAGTATCACATGGAAAGCAGACATGTTAATAGAAGAAATGAAGCAAGGGAAAAGGATGTTATGGGAATATAGTTTCTGTCCTTAAAGGTAGGGATGGGGGTCACAAGCAGAATTCAGGCAGTTATTACAAAATGCAAGAAATAGCTTATTCCACAAAGCCCACCCATAAAGGAGACATTTTTGTAAACTCCAAGAGGCCTATTTCATACTTACGACCTCCAAAACAAGAAGATAGTCATTGTATGTCACTTTAATATACTAAGGTTATGATCATTTGCTGTAGAGACACTTTAAAAGTCAGTGAAGAGTCTTCCATTTCCTCCTCTTGAGTTTGAAAGTTGGACAGAGAATGTGTTCTGTTTGTTTATACCTTATAGCCCTGTTGGCTCTCCATGTCACTTATTTAACCCTGATAATAATTATGAGTGTTGGGTGGAAAATCTGTTATATCTTCTCCAGACTGGCAATGACATCATTAGTTTACCTGGAGCAAGATAAGGATCTATTGGGATGAGAAATTAAAAAGTCTAAAATTGATATAACTTCAGTTAATGTTGAGTGACTGGAAGGACAGATGAGTCAATAGATTAATGGAAGATGTGTAAGTAGATTGATAGAAGAATAAGTGAAGGTGTGAATGGATAGACAAATGAATGGATATGGATAGATGCACAGATGAGTGGATAGATAGACAACAATGGGATGAATAAATGAAGGCATAAGACTGACATGTTCTGCTGATAAATACATTAGTAGACGATAAATCATATATGGTATACGCTTGACTTACAGAAGATACTCTGTAAACAATATTTACTGGTAGGATTTCATAATCAGAGTACTAGGATTGATCATATAATGTCTGATCCTTTGTTTTCACCTTCAGGGACCATAAATTAAGCCCAAAATACATAAACAAATAAAGGGTAACTGTAAAAACCAAGTACTATTTCTCTGAGGGCTGTACAGACATTTAAAACACTGCCAAAGGTCTCAAGGTCAATGAGGACCTATTGCTCCTTCTATTCCACTTTCCCTTTCTTCTAGTTCAGAGAAAATAGATAAGATCTAGGAAAAATCAGATTGGGCAGAAAAAAATGACAAGATCATTGTCCTTTTTCTTATTGGTATTATTAATCATGATGATAGGCAGACCCTGTGATCTCAGTGGCATGATAATAAAAAGAAGATGATTGACAGCCTCTCCAATACAGCTCAATAATTTGTTGAAAGTATACATATGAAAGTGCTAGTCATACAGTGTGGGACACAAAGGAGAGAACCAGTGTTACCTGAGCACCTGCTGTGTGCTAGAGACCGTATGTTCTATGCAATTTAAGTGCCAAAGCAAATGCTGAGCTGAAAGCCATGCCATCCCCATTTCAACAAGAATACACAGATCAGCAATGAAGTAAATGGGAAATAAGATGTCAGACAGGTTTGTTGTCTCCAATGTCATTCTCTCCCCATCTCTAGCAAGATAAACTTATCTCCCCATCTCTAGCAAGATAAACTTAGGGTTATGTTAAGTTGGTAGAGGCCTTCAGAATCAGTCCAGGCAATAAGTAAATACTCTTTTTCTAGCCTCAGATATACAGTTTCCTCTTTGGATATGAACCCCTAGTTGTTTCTCAGAAACTCTCATGTCTGACCAAGACATTAACATAGGTTTGACCTCTGACCTCATGCATGACTATTCATCATGTGCCTCATGCTTTTTTTCACAGTACATGTCCCAAGGATGGACATCTGATTCACATCAACACAATAGGTGTCAATCACAAAACATCACTAAGAATTATTGAAAAGTCTCTCTCTCCCCTTCTCCCCTTCCTCTTCCCTCTTCTTCCTCCACACCTTCTTTCTCTCTATTTCTCTCTCTCGTGTGTGTGTGTGTGTGTGTGTGTGTGTGTGTGTGTATGTGTGTGTATGTGTGTGCCCCCCCCTCTCTTTCTCTCTGTTTTGAACCCCACCACATGCCCTGTGATGCCTGGATCACATATGGGCCCACAGAAGCCAGCATGAAAGAGACTGGAACCAAGACACACAGATACTTCCAACAGTAAACTCTGAACCCCTAGATTCAATACCAGTAACTTCCAATTTTTTTTTTTTTTGGTTTTGTTCAAGTCTATTTGAATTGTGTTTTTGCACTTGCAACAAGGCATTTTACTAATACAAACTGACACTGGAAGTAATTTGAGCTTATTTAGAATATATACCTAGGCTGCCAAGTAGTAACTCATGAGTCATACAAGGGAGAGGGGGGTCTAGACCTCTGGAACAGAAGACTTATATAAACTGTGCAGACCATCAGGACCCAACCAACTAGACTGAGTTTCCAGAAAATAACAAATCCTAGCCAGGAACTAGATTGCCAGACCCTGAAAAGGAGGAGCCAGGGACTAAGATGGTACCATACCCCAGAGGCAAAGCAGACTACAATCTAAGGTTTAGTCCTGCCTTATGCATACCATGCTCAGAAACAGAAAGACTTCAGCTGATGGTTGGACACTTTCTTTTACTGCTCAACTCCTAAGTTCCAAGAGATACAGATGGTGCCCAACAAGAAACCTCTTGGTAAGAAGGCAAGGACAGAAGGAGAAGGATGCAAACTAAAGAGATAGCCAAACAACACATGATGTAGAAGATGACTTTAGGGCCAGCATTCCTCAGAGAGTCCCTCTAAGTCACAGATGACATCGTGTTAACAGGAAGAAAGTGGTAAGCAAGATTTTAAGGAAGAGCTGAGATGCCTTCCTGGTAGGTTTGCAGCGTGGCATTCAGCGTCTATAAGATGACATGATGGTGGCAGTAGTCAGTGATGCTGATCATGGTGGTGATATTAATGATAACATTATGGTAGTTGTGTTAAACATAGTAATAGTAAGCATGGCAGGGTGGTACAAGTTCATGGAGTGTTGGTAGTCATCATCTCTCACATGTTATCTAGGAACTAGGCATTATACTGGATCCCTTATTTCATTTACTTCTCATAGCCATACTACGAAGTAGGCATCATCAGCCCCATTGAGCTATTGTACTTAGCAAAGACCAAGGAGTATCTGACTGAAAAACCAATGTTTTTAACTACCATGCTCTCCCTCCACTTGTGCATCCCAGAAACATCCATGCCCTTTAGTGCAATTTTCACCATCCTGGGCTTTAACTATGGTTCAGTATCTGTGTGTTCCTAAACTCATAAAAGTTTTCAACACACAGTATCCTAGATTTTGGCTTACAATATTTCAAAGGAGAGAACTTTCTATCAGAATATTTTGTTGATTCCTATTTGTGTGTACTTGTTTTCAAAAGTATCACTGACTTGTATAGATGGAAGTTTTCCTGTGCCCCACAGCTGTTTGGTCCCAAGTAAACACACAGAGACCTATATTAATTAAAAACTGTTTGGTCTATGGCTCAGACTTATTGTTAGCTAGCTCTTTCATCTTAAATTAACCTATTTCTATTAATCTATATATTGTCACGTGGACATGGCATTAACAGTCTGCTGGCATGTTGCTCCTTGGATGGCAGACTGGTGTCTGCCCTGACTCTGCCTTCCTTCTCCCTGTATCTTTACTTGGATTTCTCACCTGGCTATAACCTGTCTTGCCATAGGCCTGAGCAGCTTCTTTATTAACCAATGGTAGCAACACATATTCACAGCATACAGAAATACTATCCCACAGAAGACTTGAAAAAACACATGAAAAATCAGTTGAGTTAGTAAAAAATTTAAACTCTACAAGATTAATCACAATAGCATCTATCTGCCTTTGAAAAGTCATCAGTCATCATTCAAAGTTATAATTATCCAAGCCAAAACTAAGACTTCATATATATGATAATTGACCAGAAAATGGAAGTGGTCACAAGGCCAATCACCATGGGACACTTTCTCCTTGAGATGTTTTTGGGGCAACTGTGAAAAATAAATGGTATTGACCCATCAGAGAATAACCATGGTGGACACTTGACTACCTAACAATGTGTTAGACTGGAAATATCATTGTTCTCATCCTAGGAGCTATTGGGGCCAGTGGGGCTGATATGACTAGACATTGGGATATTCATTCGAGCTCATCTGTTAGCAAACTCTGTGTGCATGGTCCCACCACTAACCTTGCCAGAGCAGGGGCTTCTTACCTTAATGAGAGCCATGAGCTAAGTCTCCTTGGATCCTTTCAAGTGTTGGTGCCTGAGGCTGTTTATGCCTTTGCATGTGGTGCATTTCCCCTACCTGTCTTATTTATAATCTCCTGCTATTTATCATCAGAAATAACCAGTGTGTTAAAGTGCAATGAAAAACTTCAAAATGAGATTTTTCAAAATATAATGTTCTACCCGAGTACTCATCAATAACAGCCCTGCCTTGTGCAATCAGTGGCAAGGTCCATCATCCCTTTCCAAATCCAATCTGTGTACCAAAGAGCAATCTATGCTTCTCAAACAGTGACTTTGACTTGTTTTAGGCTCTGACCCAATTTCCCTTTCCCAATGTTAATATGGATGTGAAGCTGCTGAACCCCTACCCTATCTTTTTAGCATTAAAATGCTCCCTTCACAGAGAGGCCAAAGCAAAGGTTTTTCCCATGGTTAAAAAAATCATAAGGCTTAAAGTTTCCCAGTTCTTTTCATTAAAACTCTAGGTCAAACATTTGTGATTTACTCTTGTATCCATCAACACATTGCTTGTCTAAGCAAGAAGACAAGGGCTGTTCAAAGATGGCCAATAGTAGACTACAGACAAAGGCTAAGAGTATATGTTCAGAGATTCAAAGGAATTTTATATAGTAACAATACCCTAACACAAAAACATATTTCTAGTGGTCCTTTTTGTATGCAAAGGTATTGGTCCAGCAAGATGAAGGGGGTGGGGGGAGGGGGGACTAGTCCTTTACTACAGTAGTCTGAAATGCACTAAGAAGCAGCACACACCCAATTGTAACATGGTGGAATGTTTTCATATCATGGTGGTGCAAACATTATAGTTAACTAACTCAATATATGCTCATTGGACATTGTGTAATTGATAGGAACTGTGGATTCAGATTGCATGGTTTAAAATCCTGTTTGTGCACTTACCAATTCAGTAACCTTATCGAAATTCCTTAATTATTCTTAGACTGTACCTGTAAAGTGGGTACAATAAAAGACACTGTTCCTATGCTCATTCATATGTATATACCACGGAAAAAGATAGAATATAAAGATACTACGTATGGAGTAAAGTACAAAGAAAAAAACCCAGGTGAGTGGGGGGTTATATGCAGAATTCTAAGAAGATCTGTGCTCCATGGGCACAAACAATATGTTCTAGGAAGGACCTAAGAAACAGGAGAAACATATATGGCAAAGCTAGATGCCAGGGAACTTCAAAAAGGTACTCACAGAGGCTTCCAGATTCATTGAGAAATAGTGTCTCAGTACATATCCAGAACAAGCATCACACTGCATTCTATGAATGCATTGTACGTCTTAGCTACTTTTCCTGTTCCTATGATAAAATACTCAGACAAAAGCAACTCAAGGAAGAAAGGTTTTATTTGGCTCCATTCTAGGATACAACCCGCTGTAGTAGGAAAACTATAGCCACAGGAGCTTACCATTACACCCGCAGTCAGAAGTAGAGAGTAATGACTGCTTGTACTCAGCTTGCTGTCTTGTTTTTGGTCTTGTTTTGTTGTTGTTTTGGCATTTTTTGTTTGTTTATTTTCAAGACAGAGTTTCTCTGTGTAACAGTTATGGCTGTTCTAGAACTCACTTTGTAGACCAGGCTGGCCTCAACCTCACAGAGATCTGCTTGCCTCTGCCTCCCAAGTGTTGGGATTAAAGGCATGTACCACCACCACCCAGCTTGCTTTCTCATTTTTATATAATCCAGAATCCAAGCCTAGAGAATAGTGCTACCCACAGTGGATGGATCTTCCCATCTCATTTAACTCATCAAGATAATCCACAGGCATATTTCCCAGCTGATTCTAGATCTCATCAATTTGACAATTGATACTAACCATTATAGTGTATATAATTCAAGATGATGGTGGCAGACATAACCAACTCTGACTAGAAGACCCTAAAGAATCCCTGCAGCTTCACTGAACATCTGTTGTGCACAATACAGTGATTCAAGCACTTCTGCTAGAGCCTCAGAGAGTCAGGGACATTCATGAATCACACTTCCTCTTAACTCTTCCCAATACCACCCAGTCATTTGCCTCACTCACCCTTTAGTTTCTGCTTTAGATCTCTTCCTCCAAGACATTTAGCTGATCAATGAAGTGGGTTTATTCACTCAATCACTTAAAACACTTTCATTGGACGACTAAGAGTGTGTTGACCACACAAGTCGTGGCCTTCCAGAATCACATGGTCACCTATACCACAAAGCCTATTACATCGTTCTATGATGCCATTTTTATTAGCATGCCTCTTCGATTCTACTGTCAGATCCTTGAGACCAAAGTCTATATTAAATCATGCATGTGTCTCTCCTTAGGTATGGAAGTGCATGCCTGTAATCTCAACACTCAGAAGGCTGAAACAGAAGGATCATAAATTCGAAGCCAACATGGGCTTCATGGAGGCTATCCCTGGTTACCTAGTAATACCCTATCTAAGGAGGGGGAAGAGCAAGAAAATATTATCCTCTAAAACAAAGCCTGCTATGTGTATGTTCAATAAATATCAGCTAATTGATGTATGGCAAATGGGATGAATAAGTAAAGAACATATTTGTATAGTCCCTCATAAGAAATGTATGTAGATAGCTAATGGAAGGGTTGACGGAAGTGGAGAATTACAAGGAACAGGAACAAATACATAGTCACCTCCATGTAACCATTTTGGATTTGGATATTTTTGATTTTGTGGCGTGTGGAGATGCTATTTTAAATCCCTTGGTTATTCTAATGAACAGTTGGGCTGTTTCTGTATATAAGGTAACCCTCAGATTCAAAGCAGAAGTTCTCAGAGGTACCCAGTAGAAAATAGACTATGTGTGAGTCTGAACCTTAAATTATAAACATGACGTAAGAAAAGAAGCTAGGCCTTTCAGACACGAAATACTGGTCCCAAATTCACTACCCATCATTTGTTGGTATATCTGTTCAAGTTCCTTAGCAGCAGGACAGCAGAATTGTAGCAAATATGTGTGATTTAAAGATTAGATGAAAACATGTCTAAGAAAGCTCAGTTCAGTGGCTGGTTCATAGTAAGTCCCCAATGCACGATGGCTTTAATGTCAAAGAGGAAAATTGTGATACAAAGCAGGAAAAGAGGAAGATGAAGAGGAGCACAGATTGAAGGAGAGGGCAGGGAGCTGGGTGGACTGAATAATATTCTCTATATCCATGTACTTTTCACATGCCTGGCACGGAAAAGCATCTCAACACCTGTTAGTTGTTTCTCTCTTCCTCGTTGTATAGCATACAAGACATCACTTCTGAGACTGAGGTCTTCAGAGCAAAGAAACAAACTTGTCAGAGTTCTGAGACAGAAACAAGGGCACCACCTACTGTCCAGAATGAGCATTGCCCTTCTTGCCTCCCGCAGATTAGTTAATCCTCTGCAGTAGATCTGACTTGGCAATAGAGCCAAGAGCAGGTGTGGAAAAGGTCAGGAGCAGGAAGATGCCTTGCAGAACATCCCCTCTAAAACACTCTGCTCCTTCCCTCCCCACCCCTGCCCTTCCTAGATTGTAAGGGAAGGTGCTGATTGTTCAGCAAGTTCGATTGCCTCTGCACACTTGCACTTTCCAGATTAAGAGTGAGAGATGAGTTATAGGAAAAACTGGAGCTCTGCTTCCAGTCCCCTCTCCGTCTGCTCCCCCAGCCATGTCATTACACAATGTGACATTTAGGCTTCCTGGGCTGTTCTCCATTCTGAGACAGCACTTCCTTGCTCCTTCCACCTTTTGCTGGTGAAGTTCCATGGTATCTTTTCTGGTTTTGTTCCTCCCCTTTTTTTTTTCTTTTGAACCAATGTTCAGTGTCATAGCATGATGTCTAGGACCCCAGGAGGACTCTATATTTGATGCTGTCTGAGACTTCTTGCTCTCACTTATGAGATAATTCATTCTGAGAGGTTCAGCACAGAGTCATATCTCCTAAGAGTGCCCCCTCAGTCAGCCCGCACTGTATAGGTTCAGTGTGCCTTTATTGTTTCCACAGTGTCTCTGCTTTGGAATTGTTCATTCATGTTCATTGCTCATCCACAGACTGTGATCTCTGGAGTTATCACGGGAATTCTGTATCATTTATCACTTTACACAACATAAAACTACGATCACTACTATTGGTAGTATAATGCAATTGATCTGTTAATTAAGTCATTGACAAACCAGTGCATTAATGAAGCAACCTGTTCTAATCATGTTTCTGTCACTTACCAGTGCATGATTTCTGGCCAGTCTCTGCATTTCTCCTCTGCAAAATATTAAAGTACCAACATATACTTCTAGAGATACAGACGTGAACAAAACAAAGCTCCTGTCCTAAGAATTTACAGCCTAATGTGACACAAGGGGACATAAAATTAATAAAGAATGAAGTACAACTCAGGATAACTTCAGAAACATGGAGCATGAACTTTTATATCAATCTGGATTATGAATTTGACAAATAAATATGTAGAATGACAGCAGTGAGTGTATGCAAGGCAATAAAGGCCAGGTGGAAGGCACAATGGATAGTTATTGTGCGGTCTGCCAATGGGAAATAAGAAAATAGGCCATCCTGGCTTGTACAAGGGTTAGTACTCCTACCTTAGGAAGACTTTATCTTCCTGCACAATTTCTCTTGCATTTGCTTTCCTGAGAATAAAACATGCCAAGTCCCTGCCAAGTGCACACACTGTAACTGAAAGCATCTTCCACCTTTTACATCTGACATGTCCTTTCTGCATGTCCACTGTGCTGAACATCAGTCAGATAGCTGTAGATCTTCTTTGTTTCTTGACCAGGGAGACTGAGAAATCTGTTTCTTACTTCTTCCCTTCTGGTCTATATTATCAACACTTTGGGCCCTTAAGATAATTTCCCCCTAATGGAAGGTGATTTCAGAGTAGTGGGAGCTAATGATGAAGAGACATCATCAAATTCCCATTGTAACTTTGAAAAGGTCACTCTGGCTGCAGCATGAACAGTGTATTGGAGGGAACAGGCTGAACAGAGGAAAATTTGTTTAAACAGCTATTACATGAAGCCAGTGGGTGAGAACAGTGGCCTACACTCAAGGAACAACAGACTGTATAGGCAGAATATGGTGTGGCAGAGTCTATTGGTCTTGGCAACTTATTAGTATGGATCCCTACAGAAGAGGGAGGGTTCTTCAGGATAAGTTCTGGCTGTTGCTTTGGCAACTAGAGTTTGCTGATGTCACTGTCTGTCACAGACAAAAGGAGCATAAATAAGGTAGGAAATGATTGTGTGTTTTTACCATGTCTTGAGCCAGCTTACAATTTGTTAAGAGAGCAATCAACAAGAAAATAAAGAAATTCATATTTTTTTATGTAGTGGAAAAGATAAAACTACTAGTTAAATGAAAGACATCTTAAATCAGGGCATAATTAGTTGCAAAGAGATATATTTGGAACTGATGATGGGTCCAAAAGATACTGAAGGCACGTACTTCAGAGTATGATAAAATTTAAGAAGGGAACACTCAACATGGGGTACGTGTGAGTTCTTGGACTGGGTGCTGGATAGCGTGAACGGTAGCTTTCCTGTGAGTTCTCTAGAAAGTGTGGTTTAAAGAGTCACTGGAGCTTGTGTTCACACCCAGGAACAGGCTTTATTTATGAGCTTTATGCTGAATCGAGTTACACATATGAAACAGAAAATTAGTTCTTAACTTGTATTCTGAAGACTGCCTGTGATGGTACAGAGTAAACATTCACTATGTGTTCTTTGTTTTCTGCTACTCCCTTTGAGTCCCTGCCCATCTAACTAACCCAAAGGAAACAACAGAGTTCACTAATCATATTACATGGCAGCTGATCACAATGTCAGTTGGCACAAAGATTCTTTGAGTCCAAGTTACAAAAGGAAAGTACTATGAACTGAATATGGGAGAAATTGTGATATTGAAAATGGAACATTATGAATATGCTAGATAAAATGCAAACGATTTACAGGTATGCCAATGCCACAAAAACACAATCACTCTACTTGCTGGTTTCTAGTCTATCCTGGTTCCCACACCTTAGCCAGTGGTTCCAGACACAATTTAATCCATATCCACATCCATGTCCACTGATTTCCTGGGCCTGTGCATCCTGCTTCCATGAAGCTCTAACTTCAGCTGCCTCTGTTACAGCCCTGAAAGCCATGCTCTTTCTTCCACTGGAAAAAGAAATTATGTTATGTTATTGTTCTTGCTTATAAAGCTCATGTTATCACTGATGGAGCATGGTTTTCATTATGCATTGTTTCTTTGTTTCCCTTTAAAAAATATGATGATGGTGATAATGAAGAAGAAGAAAAAGAAGAAGATAGATGATAGATAGATAGATAGATAGATAGATAGATAGATAGATAGATAGATGATAGCCAGACAGATGGATAGATAGTCAGCTCTCAATATCAATGAACCCTTTACACATGGGTTCCACCAATGGCTGATAGAAAATGTTTGAAAAATACTCCATTTGTACTGAACATAACCGTATTTTTTCTCAGTATTTCTAAAATAATGCAATATAAAAACTATCTGCATTCTATAAGTGACCTGGAGATAATTTAACATACATTCAAACACGGCCATTTTCACTGAAGAGACTCTGCAGATTTGACTACATGTGAAGAATAGTAGAACTAATGTTGTGTGTACTAATGTACACCAAAGGATGCCCATACTCATTCTGTTAATTCCATTTTTCCCATGTCTACACATTTTCCCTCCAATCTCTCTGCTGATGATCTACCAGTCTTGACTGTTTGAGGCACATCCTTTTATATAGATATGCTTCATTAATAAATTAGATAATAACACACAAGATCATGCCTACCTGTTCTGAGTCACTGACTTCCTCCCCCAGGCTCTGAACACTTCCATAGTGTGCCCAAGGCTTGCTCATTTTTGTTTCTCCAGGGTTTAGAACAATCTCCACCTAATAGCTTTCCAAGTAATGTACATGGACCAGAACTGGAGCTTTTGAAGTAAAAAGTTATGAGGAATGTAGGCTGCCCACGCTCCCAGTGGATGATCATACACCAATGCCCATACTGGCAATACTAAGTAGACTAGGAGCACATGAAATTGAGAGGGGAAAGTTGTGCAAGGGCTATGGGTAGGTTGGAGGAGACATATTGGGGGAATAAATATGGTCAAGCTAAAATGTATAAAATTCTCAAGGAACTAACTATAATACTTTTAAGTTATCAGATATGGAGACAGTTTGAGGGATTGTCTGCCTTTGTCAGCTTCCTGGGCCACACTATGAATTAGTATGCATGGAAGGAAGGATTGTTACAAACCTGAGATTCTGTCAGAAGACTAGTATGATCACATAGTTTGTTTGTTTGCTTTCTTTTGTTTGTTTGTTTTTTAATTTTTCAGATATAGAATCTTTATCTCCTGTCTTAGGTTCCTAGCCCTAAACTCCTGTTTTTCTACCAGAGACTCTGCAGCTTCCAGACCTTTGTGGAAAACAACTAGAGCAATCCCTGGCAGTGCGTGTGATTCAAGACCAGTGTTCCAGCTCTCTTGCCTTCTGTTCTAGGCAATTATAGATTTGCTGAATTGGTTGTAGGCTATATTTCACAGGAGTGTGTGTGTGTGTGTGTGTGTGTGTGTGTGTGTGTGTGTGTGTGTAGCTATGTGTGCAGCCTTTGCTTAGCTCCTCTTTTCTTCCACTCATTTCTACTCAGGGACTTGTTCTGCTGCCTCTAGCATGAAGCTTCATTTGTGCACACTGCTTTACCTGTACATTCAGTCTTCGTGGCACCATCTTGACTGCCTCATCCCTCTCTGCAACCTGCTGCACACACCTCAGCTCCGGTCTTTAACTGCTGGTTTCAGATTCCTGGCAGTGAAAAAAAAAAATCACACTGACTCAGTTCTCCTTTCCTCTTAGAGTCACATATCTGACCTTTAGCTACCTTGATTTGGCCATCAATGTGGTGCGGAGGAGGCGAGATGATGGTACAAACTCCCTGGAAAGGCTCAGGCATCACCTGGATTTGCACAGAACAGATAGTTTTTGTAGAATCGATTCTTAATTAGCTCACAGGAATTCATGCAAAAGTACCTACCTGAATCTGATTCTGTAAGAAATGAGATGTTGGTGAGGGCAGTTCCATCCTAAACACTGTTTGTGACACTGGACTTGTGGCATTGACCTTCTGAGTTTATATATACAGTGTACAGTGGAGCAGGATGCTTATTTTATGAGACTGTTGTGGGGCTGAAAGAAGAGATGCCAAGTCATGGTGGTAAGCAATAGGGGTTCCTGGGCCCATCAGACATGTTTCTCCACGCCACAGGCAGGAGATAGAGGGAATCACTTACTCCCTAATATTTCCCCATACTGGAGCGGAAGTTATTGGCGAAGTAACTCAGAGTCTGGGGCCAACTCTTCACAGTATGGAGAGGGACCTCAGCTGATGAAGCCTGGAAAACTACTGGCATGGAGACCCACAGGCCATTCTAGACTCACATTCCTATAAGAAAGCATCTGATTGGCTCAGCTTTCTTTCTCTTTGCTGTGGATTGAATGTTTGTGTTCCCAAAAATCCTTAAACAGAAACCTGATCCCCAATACAATGATTTTGGGAAAGGAGGCCTTTGAGAGGTGATTAGCACATGATTGTAGACATCCCATGAGTAGGATTAGCATCCTTCTAGAAGATTATCTATGAATCTGAAATTAGACCCTCACCAGAAACCAAATCTGTCAGCATTATGATCTCAGATTTTACACCTCCAGACCTGTCAGGACTAAGTTTTTGTTACTATTAAGCCAATATTTTTCTCCCAAACTCATCCATCAAGTTCTAGAAATAGTTGGAGTTGGAGAGAAGGCTTAGGGAACTACAGTGTAATTACTGTGGAGACGCTAGAGCTGTAGAGCCAATGACAGAAAGCCAAACCCTGTCTCATGCCACAGGCAGACAATGTAGTGTGACAGGGCTTTGAAAATGATGGGAGCTCATTATTTTCCTGCATGCCTGGGAACTTGATGACCTTCTGCAGCATCACACACTGAGAGAGGTGATTGTAAGAAAGAGTCTTGCCCACTAGGATCTTGCAGTCTAGATGAGAAAGAAAATAAGGCATAATTAAGAGCTTGGTTTTCTGATACAGATATCAGATGTAAAAATGACAAAGTGGAACACCTCTAAGGCCAGAGAGAAAGAAAATTCCAAGAGACAAATAGAAATGTTGTAAAAAAAATAATTTGGAAAAAATTGATTTTGAGGCTAGACTCAAAAGTGATTTTCTATTCCATTTCCTGAGCTGTCTCAAACCCATAACAAAAATAGACCTATTTATAATGCTATTGATTGCCTGGTGTATAGTGCTAAGAATATAAAATGGAAGGAGAGTATATTCCATTTTGACAAATGCAGACATAATAAGGGAAATTCACTCATCATTCCTCCACTGCTCCCTCTGGATTTTTTTCTGTTCTCTCTGACTCCCTACCTTGACAAACAATTTAGTTTTATCCTCACGAAAGAAGCAATTTGTGTGATTTGCGTCTGGCTTTGTTTGTGTATTACTGGAAAATGTCCTTTGCCTCCACTGTCAATTATCTTCAACAACATGGTGAAGATTCATTTCAAAATAAATTTAAGAAAAATGTATCAGAGAGGAAGAATTCCATATAGAACTAGAAGATAGAATTACAGCATAAATTAACATTCTCGCTAATCTAGTTCAGGCTCTTTGCCCATCTGTAATCCAAAATCAAACCATCTCTTACTTGGATGAAAGGGTTGTACTCTGGTTACATACCAGCATTTAGGTCTTGCTGGGACTCTGCCTCTCACCTCCATTTTATGTTCTTCCTCATTCAGGCATTTCAATCTTACTGTATACTGATTTCCTGCAGAGAGTGGCAAGATTTTTGTTTTAACAAATGGGTCTCCAATGTAGCAAAAGCAAAGAGCATGGGCATGACACCTTCAAAAAATATAGATGTTCCATAGCTTTAAAGACTGAAGAACTGGCCGGGCGGTGGTGGTGCACGCCTTTAATCCCAGCACTTGGGAGGCAGAGCCAGGTGGATCTCTGTGAGTTCGAGGCCAGCCTGGGCTACCAAGTGAGTTCCAGGAAAGGCGCAAAACTGCACAAAGAAACCCTGTCTCGAAAAACCAAAAAAAAAAAAAAAAAAAAAAAAAGACTGAAGAACTGAAAGTGCCGTGTGTGTGTGTGTGTGTGTGTGTGTGTGTGTGTGTGTGTGTGAGTGCGCGTGCACATGTGCACTCTTGATACACAGAAGCTTATTCAAAGCTCCTATTCAAAGAATTATCTTGTCCAGGAAGAAGGATTCTGACCTTACTTTTCCCAATTAAAAACCAAAAATTTCCGTGCTATATCCTAGGCATTTTGTACCCTAATACTGAGCCTTCAAAACAACTCAACTAAAGTACAGAAGACAGCTGTCACCATTTCATAGATGAGAAAACTAAGGAATGGAGAATTTAAGGAAATTTCCAAAATCAAAGAGCTGGAATATTTTGGAGACGATGTGTGAACATGATGGATTAAATACAGAGCTCAAACTCTTAGCCCGTCATTTTGGCTGGAGACATTCTGGGGAGCACCCTAAATGCCCAATTCAAAGAGATTATCTTGAAAAGGAAAATCTAACACATATTTAAAAACAATAATATGTGATTTCAGTCCCTTGTCATCCAACAAAATGCCACAGGGGAAAATCATTTCAAGGGAATGTGCAATGTAGTCCTTTAAAAAAAACAGTGAATAGGACTAATAGAGGACACATACAGCAGTGGAGAAGAGGGAAGGTCAGTCTCCCCAGGGCCTGCCCATTGACAGTGAGTCAACAGGTAAAGGTTTGGATATCTAGGGCCACACCATCAAAGAACAACCACACAGCCTGGAGCTTCATGGACCCTTAGAGCAGGAGGAAGAGGAAGAGGAAGAAAAAGGGGGAAGTAATTCAAATTCACACACATTTTTGCAATTTCAACCTAAAACTCATATATAAGCACATCTAACAATATGTTTATGGAAGAATCGCTACCTTTTCTGTGTGTGATAGATTCTGACAATTCTGTTTTTACCTCTCCTAAAACAAATTAATTCTCAGAGACACTAATGAACCACAATACATAGTTTGTGAAGAACAAAAAGCTACTTGGGAGGACATCTTCTTCAACCCCCTATGCAAGGCCCATGAAAATTCTGATGCCTGCCACCTTAGTGTCGTCTTTAAAAATAACAATGTCATTTAAGAAATCTGAGCTTACCAATATAATTAGAACTGACTTCATGGTAAATTTTTACCATCTGAACACCTACTATGTACCAGATCCAGCACCTACGTTCCAGGTCTGTATATGATTTAATTATTACAACTTGCCCTTTACATTGTTACGTTTCATTGCAACTGAGGGAACCGGAAGATGTGAGCCTGAGCTGTTTTCAGTTAACTTGTCAGTCATTACCTAGTGCACGGAATCATCTATCCCATTGGGCTTCCAGTTGTTTGTAGCGAAGGGAATGCTGGGGATTACATCATTTGTTTTCATTTCCCTTGAGATTTCATTTGAGCCTGGCACATAAGTCTTGTTTTCGGCAGTAAAATGTTCATAGTTGTACAGATTTAGAATTGGTCCTAGATGACAACATGAAGAAAGTGTCCCTGAAACTGAGTCTTTATGAAGTTCTCTATTCCATCCTCAGATGGCAAAATGCTATAGTACCAAGACATCATCACCCTCTTGTCCACAACTAAAGCTGCCAAGAAAGGGAGTTTTCATTTGGGAAACTTGTGTTGAAAGATCTAAAACTTCTCTATATATCTTTGGTCAAATCTCAACCACAAAACTCACTTTGGGCCACTCATGTATGGAGACATATCTCATACAAACCCCAGGGTGGCCAGGTTGTCACATGTGCAAAGTCATGATTATGTTAGGAAAGAAAGGGTCTGGGGTGTTATGCAGTGGCTGCTGCATCAGATCATGCCCACCTTGCCAGCCATGCATCTCCTCACCTGCCTTCAAGTTTGACCTCTTAGTCAAACTCACTGACCTTTCTTGTTTATTTTTCTAACTTTTCTGATGTATCTTGATTTTCCAGTCTTAAAGTCTTTATTCTTGCTTTTTATCTTTTCCTAAAACATAGACCCTTTCATGCCTGCAAAGCTTTTTATTTCCCTAAATTTTGTATTAAGTATCCTCTCTTTCAGTAAACCATGTTTAGTGGTTGGTTTAGTACACTTACGTGATACCTATCTGGCTGAATTTAGAGCAATGACTATAGTTTCTTTTTTATCTCTCCAGTTTCCCTTTGTGGTTTTTGGGAAAAAAAGAATTATTAATTAGAAGGAGCATTGTGTTTTAATATTACCTATTTCAAGTATATATTATCAACTTTATTAAAATTTCATGAACCACAAAACAAAATTAGAAACTTTATCTCAATTTCACTCAATTGGGATTCAGAAAGATTTATTTATACATCCAAAGCCACATAGAGTATAGAAAAGACAAAATTCTAAACCTGGTCAAATTCCAAAGCCCAGGAATTTTCCATTCCACCATAAGCTACACAGTAAAAGACACTTCAACTTTTAGCCTCACCTGGCTCTAGTAGGGATATGACCTACAGCAGATAATTTTCTGTAGCAAATGAGACTGCGACTATTCTAGGTTTAAGGAACATATATACAGTCACTATCATAGCTAACCTGTTCTGTAGCTATACCGTGGGAGCAGCTCTGGGCAATACATGAACAATTGAGCTTAGAGAGTTCTAATAAAACTTCATTTGAAAAAACAAGAGACAAACAGAATTTGGTTCACAGACCATGTTTCCTTGACCTGCTCACCTGTAACAATTCAGTTTCCCATAGCTAACTTTGGATCCTTCATCTATAAACTGTGGTCTAATGCATGGATTTAGCAAGGCAACTAACTCCATGTAGCGAAAAGAAGGTTTATTTTAGGGTAACTTACAGCCAGTAAAGGGGCTGGTTACAGGATCCAGGAGAGGTGAGGTGCAGTTCAGCGGGGTTCTCTGGAGAATTCTGACTTGGTCTGCCATCCAGCATCCAGGATCATGAGGAACCAAGAAGGCCCCACGTCCCGATCTCGGGTCTTAAGGGCTCCTGTCCCCCCAGTCACTCCCCAGGGGCAGGTCCTAGGTAGGTGTGGCAGTTACCAGCTATCTCACTAGGGCAGTACTTCAAGGTCAAAGCTGGAACAGCTACCTACTACAATGGTCTATACTAGATACACACCAAAAGAATTTGCTTACTGGAGTTCATTTATCAATCATTGCTATGAAGCCAAGAAAATATGAGAGGAAGGCTATCATGTGAAGTTTCACTCAGAAAAAATGTGAAGATAAAAGGAGTGTAAAAAAATACTAGAGATATAGCTGGTTCTAGTGACATCAGCTCCTCATCCCAACTATTCAAGATGCTAATGCAGGAAAGCAAGCTGGAGGCTTGTATAAGAAACAGATTAAAGGCCAGCACAGGCAACTTAGAAGATTTCATCTCAAAATTAAAAACTAAAAAAAGAATAAAATAAAATGAATACTCAGGGTATAGTTCAGTGTAGAGCACTTGCCTAATCTCATACACAAGATCAAAAGCTCAATATTCAGTGTGCAAGAAAAGAAATTAAAGATCCCAGTGAGCACAAGGAAAATGGTAGCCAGCAGAAACTAAAGTCAAAGGAAAGGAAAGTGTATATGTGCTATCACACAACAATTGTTTGCTGTGTCATTTTATCCTATCAGACAATCTGTTTTTAGCCTCCCACCATCTCTGAAAATGTAAGTTCACAGTTCCTATTTACACAGTTTAAAAACTGATTCTTGCTTTTCAAAGTTTGTATATAACACATGTAGAAATAATCACAAGTAGAAATATTCATTGTAAACATTTACAGATCCCTAAACAGATGTTTATTTTTATAGCAGAGTTCTATTAAACATGGTTAGTCAAATTATCATGACAAAAAGGTAGTATCTCATCCATTGCGATTACTGTTGAGGCTATTAAGTACTATTATAGTGGCCTATACTTGATACTGATACCATGGGCAACATCGTATTTATTGAATCAGTGATTCTTTTTATTCTTTTGTTTCTTTTGTTGAAATTATATGTATCTTTCTCAAATAATATATACTGATTATATATAATTCAGAAAACTTTTTTTTTAAAGGAAAAGCCCTGATACCACATTGTGAGTCAAAGACCTCCAAAGATGCTGCTGAGTTCATATTCTGCTGGCCATCTGTTGCTAGGCATGCAGCCTACCATTAAAAATAATTTGTAGGCCCAGTAAAACTCCCTAGGCAGAAACTAAATTTTCATTTGCAAATGGTTATCAGTTGGAGATTGCTTCTAGCTTAGGGATGGGGGCTTGTGTCCAGTCCTTTGTGCAGAACCATGGAATCCCTGTGCATTTTACCTCAGTATCTGTTCATATGTGCATTGATGATGTTGATTTAGAGGACCTTGTCTTCCTGGTGTCCTCCATTCCCTCTGGTTATTATACTCTTTCTGCCTCCTCTTCCACAGGGATTTGGTAAAGACATCCCACTTAGGGCTGAGTGTTCCAAGATCTCTCACTCTCTGAATATTGCCTCACTTGGCTCTCTGTAGTCACATTTTTTGCAGTCCCTGATGATGACTGAGCAAGGAGCTGATCTATGATTATAACAGAATGTCACTAGGAGTCATTTTTTTCACTATGTTTTGTTTGTTTGTTTAAGAACAGTAATATTTGGTTTTACTCTAGGTCCCTGGGCCATCTCAGTTTCTTGGTCACGCACGCAGGGTTGGTTATAAAATGGGTCTTAATGCAAATCAGATATTGGTTGGTTACTCCCACAAGCTTTGTAGTGCAAATGCCCTAGCATATCTTGCAGTCAGGACACAACTGTAGATGAAAGGGTTTGTGGCTAGGTTGGTGTTGACAGTTCTCCATTGGTAGCATGCAGAGTACCTTCCAACACCAAAACTCTAGAATGTAGGGGTGAAGGCTCTATGTAGGCACCAGCTCAACATCTCCATCTTTAATGGGCTGTGTAGGCATTGTCTTCAGCAATGGGAGTTTGTTGTCAGTTTGTGGAAAACAAGCCATAGTCTTAACAGCAGCCTGGGTTGATGATTCCCATGGGACCCCCTTGGTCAACAACTCAATTAAATGCCACTCAGTCCTGGTGCTGGAAGCTTCATAGGGTGACAAAAGATGGCCAGTTGGGGCTCTATCTCCATTATTTGTCAATTTCAGTTTTTATCTATTTCATACATGTATATGTTTTCAGACGCTTCTATTATATTAGGTTTCCATACTACCCCTCAAATAAATGGTCCTTAATTTTAGTCATCTCTTCCCATGTTCCCTCCTTTATCTAAGCTGTACTCCTCTCCTTGCTTGATGCTCCTATTCCAGCCTCTGCCCCCATCCATCTATAACTATCTATTCTATTTCCCTTTCCTACCTGTCCCCACTAGTCTCTCACTCTGCATCTAATCTCTGTGGTTTTACAGATTTTAGCCTGGTTACCAATGACTGAAGAACCAATATCGCCACAAAAGGAAATTAATACCATATTTGTCTTTCTGGGTCTGGTATACCTCATTCAGATAATGTTTTCAAGTTCCAATGATTTCTCTGTTAAGTTCATGATTTCATTCTCTTAACAGTTGAGAAATACTCCATTGTGTAAATGTACCACGTGTTCTTTATCCATTCTTCTGCAGAGGGATATCTAGGTTGTTTTCAGATTCTGGCCATTATGAATAAAACAGAAAAGAACATGGTTGAGCAAGTATTAGAATGTGGTAGAATGAAGCATCTTAATTTCCATTTTTCTGAGAAACTGTCACATGGATTTCTATAGTGGCTGTACAAGTTTGCACTCTCACCAACAATCAATGAGTATTCTCCTTACTAACATCCTCATCAGCATGAGCTATCACTTGTTTTATTGATCTTAGCCATTCTGACAGGTGTAAGATGAAATATCAAAGTAGTTTTGATTTGCATTTCCCTAATAGCTAAGAATGCTGAACATTTATTTAAGTGTTTCTCAGGCATTTGAGTTTTTTCTTTTGAGAATTCTGTTTTGATTGGTACCTCATTTTTTAATTGGGTTATTTGTTTTCTTGATAACTAGGATTTTAGTTTTTTTTTTTTCTATTTTGGATATTAGCCCTCTATTGGATGTACAGTCAGTAAAAATATTTTCACATTCTGTACACTGCTGATTTGTAAGAATAATTGTGTCTTTGTCATGTAGAAGCTTTTCAGTTTCATGAGGTCCCATTTATTGTTTATCTTAGTGCTTGTGCTAACAGTGTTCACAAAGTCTTTTCCATTCTAAGGAGTCCAGGGGCTATTCCTCTCTTTCTCTTCTGCCAGGTTCAATGTATCTGGCTTTATGTTGCAGTCTTTGACCCATTTGGAATTGGGTTTTGTGCAGGGTGATAAGATCTATTTGGATTCTTCTACATGAAGATATCTAGTTCAACTAGCACCATTTGTTGAAGATGCTTTCTTTTTCCCAGTGTGAATTTCTGGTTTCTCTATCAAAAATCAGGTTCCATAAGTGTGGATATTTATGTCTGGGTCTTAAACTCAATTCCGTTGATCAACATGTCTGTTTTTGTGCCAATAACATGCTGTTTGTATTAGTATAGCTCTATTGTAAAATTTGAGATCAGGAATGATGACACCTCCAGCAGTTCCTTTATTGTTCAGGATTGTTCTAGTTATCCTGGAATTTTGTGTTTCTTTAGGAAACTGAAAATTGTCCTTTCAAGATCTGTGAAAGTTGTGTTGGAATTTAGATGGGAATTGCTTTGACTATATCGTTTGCTTTTGGTAAAATGGACATTTTTACTATGTTAATCCTACTGATCCATGAGCATGGGAGATCTTCTCATTTTCTGATGTCTTCTTCAGTTTCTTTCTTCAATTTCTTAAAATTTTTATCTTACAAGACATTCACTAGTTTGGTTAGAGACATCCCAAGATATTTTATATTATTTCTGGCTATTGGGAAAAGTATTGTTTCCCTGATTTCTCTCTCAGTCTGTTTGTCATTTCTATATAGGAAGGCTATTGATTTTTTTGTGAGTTAATTTTTATCCAGCTACTTTGCTGAAAGTGTTTATCAGCTGTAGGAGTTCCTAGGTAAAATTCATGGGGTCACTTACATATACTATTATATCATTTGAAAAAAAAAAAAGATACTTTGCCTTGCTCCTTTCCAGTTTGTATCCCCTTGACCTCCTTCAGTTGTCTTATTGCTGTAGCTAAGACTGCAAATACTATACTAAATAGGTATGGAAAGAGTGAACAACCTTGCCTTGTTCCTGATTTTAGTGGAATTGCTTTGAGTTTCTTTCCATTTAGGCTTATGTTGGCTATGGACTCATTGTAAACTGCCCTTATTATGTTGAGGTATGCCCCTTACATTCTTAAAATTCCTGACTTTTATCACAAAGGGGTGTTGGAATTTGTAAAAGATGATCATGTGGGTTTTTTCTTTCAGTTTATTTGCATGGTGGATTACACTTATTGATTTTCCTCTATTAAACCATCCCTGTATCTCTGGGATGAAGCCTACTTTGATCACAGTGGATGGACATTTTGATGTGTTAATTTAGATAAGGGTTTGTCAGTCTTACAGATTTCCTTGAAGAACCAACTCTTTGCTTTGCCAAATCTTTGTAAATTTTTTTTGTTTTTATTTTATAGATTTAAGCCCTTAGTTTGATTATTTCTTGCCATCTATTCCTTTGGGGTATGATTTCTTCTTTTTGTTCTAGAGCTTTCAAGTGTGCTATTAAATTACTAATCTGAGATCTCTTCAGTTCTTTATGTCGGCACTTAAAGTGCTATGAACTTGTCTTAGAACTGCTTTCACTGTGTCCCATAACTTTGGGTATGTTATATATTCGTTTTCATTCAAGTCAAGAAAATCTTTAATTGCTTTCCTGACTCAATTTTTTCACTAAGTAGTGAGTTATTCAGTTTCCATGAGTTTGTAAGTTCTCTGTTGTTGTTGAAATCCAGCTTTAATCCATGGTAGTCAGATAGGATGCAGGGTGTTATTTCAAATTTTATTGTATGCTAGGGCTTTTGTGTCTGAGAATGTGGTCCATTTTGGATAAAGTTCCATGAAGTTCTGAGAAGAAGGTATATTATTTTGTGTTTGGGTGAAATGTTCTGTAAATATCTGTTTGTAACACAAAATCTAATAGGACTTAAAAAAACAAAAAACAAACAAAACAAAAACAAACAAACAAACAAAAACAGAGCCAGATACTGGGGTAAATGCTGAAAGATCCAAAAGACAGAGTAACAAGCCACTGCCACATTACCTCACCAACTCCATGAATCCTCTGACTGAAATTCTGAGTCCTCACTGGAAAGGCTCCAGGCTAAAAAGCTTCAGCTGGAAAGGTTCTAGTTCCTAACTCCTCATGCCCTATATTCCTTTCTCCACCCAGCCATATTACTTCCTTCTTAGTGCTGGGATTAAAGGCATATGTGCCTCCCAAGTACTGGGAGCAAAGACATGAAATGCCAAGTGCTAGGACTGAAGGTGTGTGATTACCAAGCATTGGAGTTAAAGGTGTGTGCCACCACTGCCTGCCTCTGCTTCTCTCCTAGACTGAGTCGATCTCATTCCAGGATGGCTTTGAACTCACAGAGATCCAGACAGATCTCTGCTTCCCAAGTGCTATGATTAAATGTGTGTGTCACAACTCCTCGGCATCTATGTTTAATCTAGTGGCTTGTTCTCTTCTCTGACCTTCAGGCAAATTTTATTAGGATACCTAATATATCACCACATCTCTTAGGACCATTTGGCTTTTAACTTCAATTAGCTCCAGCCTATCTATTTAATTTTTATCTAAATGACCTGTCTATTGGCAAGAGCAGGGTATTGAAGTCACTCATCAATCAGTGGGTGAGGATCAATGTTTGATTTTAGCTGTAGCAGTGTTTCTTTCATGACTTTGGGTACCCTTGTGTTTGGTACACAGAGCTAAGATTTGCAATGTCCAATCAACTAACCTGGGCTCATAGGAACTCACAGAGTCTGAAATGACAACCAGGAAGCCTGCATGGGACCGACCTAGGCCCTCTAAATACATGTGACAGTTGTGTAGCTTAGTCTACTTGCAGAAGTCCTAACAGTGAGAGCAGCTGCTATCCCAAATGGCTTTTGGGAACCTACCCTCATACTGGGTTGGCTTGCCCAGCCTTAATACAAGGTTCTTAGTCCTACCTCAACTTAATATGCCATATTTTATTGATATCCCTGGGAGACCTGCTCCTTCTGTACAGAAACAGAGGAGGAGTGGAGGAGTAGAGGGGAGATGTGAGGAAGGAATAAGAGGAGAGGAGGTAGGAGAAAAAATTTAAATAAATAAATAAATAAATAAATAAATAAATAAATAAATAAATATATCCTAAGAAAAATTTTTTTAAAAAAGAATTGCAATGCCCTCTTGGTGGATTTTTGATGAATTTGTAGTGTCCTTCCCTATCTCCTCTGACAAATTTTTGTTTGCAGTGTATTTTATTAGATGTTAAAATAGCTACACCAGCTTGCTTTTTAGGTCCCTTTGCTTGAAGTATCTTTTTTCCATCCTTTTATCCTAAATTGATGTCTATCTTTGATGTTAAGGTGTGTCTCTTGGATGCAACAGAAAGATGGATCCTGTTTTCACATTCATTTCTTTAGGTCTGTATCTCTTCACTGGGAAATTGAGATCATTGGTTTGGAAAGATATCAATGGGCAGTTTTATTGATTCCTGTTACTTTCTCATTGTGTTGGTAGTGTGTGTGTGTGTGTGTGTGTGTGTGAGAGAGAGAGAGAGAGAGAGAGAGAGAGAGAGAGAGAGAGAGAGAGAGAGAGAGAGAGTTTAAATGTGGCTAACCTATTGAAGTTGTAGTTTTTCTTCTAAAATCTTCTGAAGGTTTGTAGACAGATATTGCTGAAATTTGACTTTATTGCTGGAAGGTGGTGGCAAAAACCTGTAATCCCAGCATTCAGGAGGCAGAGGCAGTCAGATCGCTGTGAGTTTGAGGCCAGCCTGGTCTATAGAATGAGTTCCAGGTTAGCCAAGGCTACACAGAGGAACTCTATCTTGAAAAACCCAAATTAATTAATTAATTAAGAAATAAATTTGATTTTGTCATGGAATGTCTTATTTTCTCCATCTATGGTGATTGAAAGTTTTGCTGGGTATAGTAGTCTGGGCTGTAATATGTGGTCTCTTAGAGTCTGAAACACATCTGTCCTGTCCCTTCTGGCTCTAGGGTCTCTATTGAGAAGTCAGGTGTTATTCTAATACATCTGACTCTATATGTTACTTAGTCCTTTTCTCTTGCAGTTTTTGATGTTTTTTCTTTGTTTTATGTGTCTAGTGTCTTGATTATTATGTGCTCAGGGGACTTTTTTCTGGTCCAGTCTATTTGGTGTTCTGTATGCTTCTTATATCTTGATAGGCATCTCTTTCTCAGGTTAGGGAAATTTTCTTCAAAAATTTTGTTGGAAATATTTTCTGTGCCTTTGACCTGGGTTTCTTCTCTTTCCTCTATTCCTAATATTCTTAGATTTGGTCTTTTCATAGCGTCCCAGATTTCCTAGGTATTTTGTGCTAGGACTTTTTTAGTTTCAACATTTTCTTTAACCAAAGTATCTATTTTTTTTTAATCATTTCTTCAATGCCTGAGATTCTTTCTTCCATCTCTTATATTCTGTTGGTGGGGCTTTCCTCTAAGGTTCCTGTTCAAATTCCTAAATTTTTCATTTCCAGATTTCCCTCAGTTTTTGATTTTCTTTGATTCTGTTATCACTTCCAGGTCATTATCTGTTTTATTCATTTCCTTTCACTAGGGGTGTGTGTGTGTGTGTGTGTGTGTGTGTTTTCACAGGTTTCATTAGGGGATTTATTAATTTCCTCTTTAAGGACCTTGTCTTTTTCTTATGCTTCATATATGTTGCACTTCTTGGGGCCTATTGTGATGGGATTGCTTGGCCTTAATGGAGACATATTGTCCTAGCTGTTATTGTGTTTTGCACTGGTGACTAGGCATCTGGATTTGGGAAGATTGTAATTTTAAGTGATGATATCTGGGTTTGTATTTCTTGAGCAGGTGTTTTGTTCCTTGATTTCTGTTGCCCTCTCTGCTTCTTAGGAGAGTGTGGCGGCTGTGTGTTGCCTGATAGGAAGTTCTGTAGCATGAATCTTAAAAGTTCTTATTAATAAAATCAAACCCAAGGCCAGTTATTGGGGTGAACGCTGGAAGGTCAGAGAATCAGAACAAGCCACAGCTATCTCACCTCGCCGGATCCTCAGCTGGTCTTGTTTCCTCAGACTGGAGGCCTCTGAGTCCTCATCCAGAATGGGTCTCAGCTGAACTGCTTCTTGAAAGCCTGAAGCTTAACCAGCTAAAAGCTTCTAGTTTCTGGTCCTCATGCCTTATATATCTTTCTGCTTTCTACCACCACTCCCTGGGATTAAAGTCTTGCTTTCTGGGATTAAAGGCGTGAGTCACCATGCTTGGCTATTTCCAATGTGGCCTTGAACTCACAGAGATCCAGAGAGATTTCTGTCTCTGGAATGCTAGGATTAAAGGCGTGAGTGCCACCATTTTCTAGTCTCTGTATCTAGTGGTTGTTCTGTCTCTGACCCCAGATAAGTTTATTAGGGTACACAATATTTTGGGGAACACAATACCACCACAAAGTTCTTCAGGGATCTTGATAGATGTGGACATTGCAGAATCAAGGTAAACTTTGTTTCTGGGTATTGGGAGCTAACAATGAAGAATGAAGATGAGGGGTAGTCCACAGGAAGGAGGGAAGCAAGATGCTCCATAAGCATCTGCTTAGTCTCTGAGAATGGGAGAACAGACTGAGGAGAGACCACAACAGAAGACCTGATTCAGAGCTGGATTTGAGACTGGGGGATTGCACTTAGAAGACTAGAGGGAGAGATGAAGATCTGCAGTTAGCCTACTTACTTCCCTGGTCAGAATGGACTGTGGGTTCCCAGGAAGTATCTGTCTGATCTGGGGCTGGGATAAGGCAATGAGTGGGTGGAGGTAGACTAAGAAAGGAAAATCTGTGGGATCCACTGGAGTTGGGGGTAGGGGGAAGGGAGGTTGTAGCAAGTGTTCTGCTTCAGAGCTTGGGATAAGACTGGGGGATTAGATCTGGAGGAGCTGAGGGAGGAGTGAAGATCTGCAGATAACCTGCCTACTTCCCTGGCAATTGTGGCCTGTGAGTTCCCAAGGATTACTTGCTCGAGTTGGGGGTTAAGATAAGTCAATTAGTTGGGAGAGGGAACTTTAGAGGGGAAGATCTGTGTAGTCTACTGGAGATGGAAGGAGAGAGGAAGGGGAGGCTGCAACAGGTGGGCTGCTACAGAGCTGGGGATGAGACTGGGGAATACCACTTGGAGGATCTGAAGGAGGGATGAAAATCTGCAGTTAACCTACCTGCTTTCCTGGCAAAAGTCATGTCAGTGATTCTTAATTAAGTGTCTTTCACTCCTCCCACTAAGAGGACATCCAGTCCTACTCTTCTCTGGACATATTTTGGGTGGGCACAATTGAAGGTTTCATTGTGCTAAGTAAATACCAGGAGCCCTGACAAACACTCTTCAACTCACAGAACCTGTCTGTCTGTCTGTTTGTTTGTTTTACTCTTTGAAATTTCCATAGGCATATGCAATGTATCTTAACTACATCTAGCCTTCTATTCCCTCCTTCCAGTTCCTCCTGTCCCTTTCCTCAGGATAGATAACTCCCTTCCCACTTCAAGTCATTTTTTTTAATAACTTGTTAAGTCTAATTAGTGTTGTAAAAATGCTCATGCATGTAGAGGCATCAACTGGAACATGGGTAGCCTACCATGGGGGTACACTACTCAAGAAAACTATCTCCCTCCTCTAGCAGCCATCAACTGTCAATGGCTCTTTAGTTAAGAAAACTTCAAGAGCTGCTCCTTGATCCATGTTGGAACCTTTAGCTGACCCAGTCTTATGCTGGTCTTGTGCAAATGACCAATTTATGTAAGTTCATGTGTATAGCATTCATATCATCATACCATTTGAAATCACTCCTCCTCAATGTCTGGCAATTTCATTATTTCCATCCCTCTTCTGCAATGCTTCCTCAACCTTGGAGACAGTGGTCAAATAAATGTCCCATCTGTGACTCAGAGCTGAACTCAACTTGTTCATAGCACTTTTAACTGATATAAGTCTCTGCATTAACCACTACCCACTTTGCTAAGAAGCATCTTTGCCTAAGGTTGAGATCAGCACAAATCTGTGAATAAAAGCATAGATGTTTAGAAGGCAATTTGACAGCATGATCATTTAGCAAAACACCACCAATAGATTCTCCCCAGGGTCTATGGTATCTTCAGTCACAAGTGTTGACCATGTTTATAGTACCAGGTATGAACCTGTGGAAGAGCCTTAAATCCAATCAAGAGAGCAGTTGGTTACTCCCATAAAGTCTTGCCACTATTGACCAGTGGATACATCTTCCCTGGTAGGTTTCATTTGTAGCTTGTAGAGGCTAACATTATGTAAGACCATGGATATTATTTTAGAGAATAAATATTTACAATTAAAAATTTTCTAGCTCAAAAGTCAGTGACAACAAGGTATAGAAACACTGCAATATACCCTGCAATCCATACATTTAGCACAGTTTCAAACATAAACAGAGTAGTTTGCCAAGGAATATTTGTGGCTTAATTAATGAATACTTAAATTAGTAAATGAATTTTTAAAAAGTCACATAATGATAGGATCCTGTCTCTGCTTTGCTAAGAAAACTGGGTATGTATGTATGTATATATGTATGTATTTAGGCATTTTTTAAACAAGGTCTCACTCACTGTATAGCCCAGACTAGCATGGAGTTCATTTTGTGACCAATGGATAATCTTCCTGTCTTAGCCTCCAAAGAACTGGAATTATAGGCATGCACCACCATGTCTAGCAAGGGAGAGTCTACTAATACCATAACATTTAATTGATATATGCTAGAGTGTAAACTTCATATCAACTGTGACCTGTATTTACTTTTTAAGGCTAAGCCACCAATATATGATGTAGACATATTAAGTGTACTTAATACGACATAGCTCAATAAATGAGTCATTAAAATATAATTACAGACAGTTAGTTTTGCCCATTACAATGAATTCATTATTTTACCATCACTAAGCCATACTAGATACCAAAGTGTTGTTCTGAAGCTGTATCACTTCCCCACCACACACACACACACACACACACACACACACACACACACACACACACCTCTAAAAGTAGATTTTCTTGTTTACAGAAAAGCTCGTGTCATTCTTAGTTTTGGCACAGACAGGAAATAAAAATCTATGCAGCAGATCTTGGCAGGAAAGTACATCCCACTTGCTCGACATTGACAGGCTGAGTGCATTATTTTTGTGGACTAGAAACTACACATAAAGATAATTATTCTGAAAGAGCTGAGGTGGAAAATGCAGGACTGGATGATGAACATGTAAGCCTCCAGTAACAGAAGAATTCCACTGAGCTCCTGGCAGCAAAGGAGACTGCTGCCCCCAGGCAATGCAGTCAGTGCTGCTGGCTGAAGGGAGAGGTATTACTGCAGATAGTGTTTCGCATTCTGTTTTGTGTTTTTGTTTTTCTGTACAGAAAGAATGAAATGTTTCAAGTGTCATCTTCCCGAAAATATTCCATCTAGGAGAACAAGTCCTCTACAGGAAATATTAACCTTGGATTTATTAATCCTTGGATATCTACAAATATAAAGTTATTCATGGTTCCTTAAAGGTGTATATAATGCTATCTTTTCAGGATCTCCTTTAGTCTGAAAATCTGCCATAAGATTTCTGATGCACAACAGAAAGATCAGTTGTTGTTGAACATTGTGACTGCATTAGTTACTGCCAAGCTTGGCCACAATGTTGTCCTTAGGAATACTCCCTACAAAAACTGAAGAGATGGTTAGGAGCACTTAATCTTCTCTTGCAGAGGAAGGACCCAGATTTAGTTCCCAGCATCCACATTGTAGCTCACAACTCTCTAACTCTAATTCCTGGGCATCTGATATCTTCATCTGGCCTCACAGCCACCAGGTATGCATATGGGGCACAGACATAGATGCAGACAAAACATGTATACACATAAAATAAAAAGAAATGTTTTAAAGGACTAGTATATATATTTTCTCTTTTAATGAGAAGTAATATTGTATAATTCATATTTTCTGAGTGAGAACTAAATATGGAGGCCAAAGTCCAACATTGTCAAATCCCTCTCCAAAATTACACTATGACACTGCTTTTGACTTAGGCTCATTCCATCCAGGTAGCCATCTGGATGACTTTGGATGAGTTATTTGGTACCTCTAATTTATTTTACTTCTATAGAATTCAATTAATAATAATAATAGTCACATCATGAACTTACTATGCAGAATAAATATAAAGAGCTTCACGGACTCTGGACTGATAGCTGGGGAGCCTACATGGGACTGAACTAGGCCCTCTGAATGTGGGTGAGAGTTGTGTGGCTTGATCTGTTTGTGGGGCCCCTAGCAGTGGGACCAGAACTTATCCCTGGTATATGAACTAGCTTTTTAAAGCCCATTCCCTATGGTGGAATGCCTTGCTCAGCTTTGATGCTGGGGGGAAGGGCTTGGTCCTGCCCCAACTTAGTATGCCAGCCTGTGTTGACTCCCTAAGGGAGGCCTTACCCCCTATGAGGAGTGGGGTTGCAAGATGGGGGTGAGGAGGGGAGCAGGAGAAGGGGGGAACTGTGGTTAGTATGTAAAATGAAATATATATATATATATATATATATATATATATATATATACACACACAGAGAGAGAGAGAGAGAGAGAAAGAGAGAGAGAGAGAGAGAGAGAGAGAGCTTAACAGTGTGTATATCATACATAAAGCAGGCAATGAATGGTGACTGTGATTGCATCATCTGAGGGCTTGACTTCTTGATACAAATGGTGTGCAACCTTCACAAGGCAAAAGATAAGTAATGACCATTCATGAACTAGATCTCAAACCTCCTATCTGAATTCAAAGTGACTTATATGTGCACGGTCTCCACCCACCTGTCCTGATAGGATCAAAGATGAAGTATGCAAAAAAAAAGTCAACAGATGAAAGTGATCCACACTCCAGCTGTTGCTGCACATGTGTAAACCTTTAACTTTTGTTAGTAAGCAGCCATATGGCCTCTGTTTTTTAAATGTGTTCTTTGGACATTTATCTGAGTGAAATAATAGAGGAGATGAGAAGCTCATAAAGAAAATACAGAATTAGAGTATTTCCTATCAGAAAAAAAAAAATACTGTCCAAATCAGTTCCTAAATATATTCTCCTCAGAAGAGCATGAGGAGTCAGAAGCTCTGAAATTAGACAAATAGTGCTAAGCTGAACAAGAGGATGACTCGCTAGTGTGAATGGGGGTGAGCTGCCCACATTCTCAGTGTTGGCAACAGAAGCAGACAAGAACATAAGACATGCCGAAAGCAGTGTAGCTCACGCATTCATGTTTTAAATGAATAAGTTCCAGCCCTGACTGCCACTTATAGCCATACAACTGAGAAGAATACATTGCATCTATAGACCTCATCATCCGCAGCTCCAAACTAGAGGCAATAATAAAATTGACTAATCACAGAATTTTACACAAATAAAGTCAGCTTACATATTTGTAAAAAGTTATTCAACAAAAAGGTTGGTACTTAATAAATGATGACTAATAAGGACAGTAAATCATCCTTCATAATTTTTAAAGAGTATGGAGTACTTTTGACTGCCTCTGAATTGATCTGCACATTCATTCACAAAATATATTTTTAATACTATGTGCTTGTTACAGCGAGTGATTCTATTCGGAGAGGTTGTCTAACCCTTAGGAGAGGAAGCACAGATGGAGGAAGTGGGTCACAGAATATGGGGTGGGGTTGAGGATTATAGTTCAACTCTGCTTCTAACAGCTTTCTGCTTCTTGATCCCCATAGACGTGAAAAAGCACCCACTACTTCCACTGTGAACAACTCCCCACATGCTTCTCCTCCATAGTGGGTTGTATCCTCTCAAATTGTGAGCCAAAATAAGGCATTCCTCACTGAAGTTGCTTACAGGCAGATATTTTGTCACATAAATGAGAAAAATAACTAATACATCACACTTAAATGCATTAAAATGAATACTCAAAAAAAAAAGAAAACAAGAATTCAGAGAGACATGAAAGCATCTTAAATTTTGGAAAAACTATCATATAGAAAAAGGTTTCATTCTCATCTTAGTACCTCCAGAGATTATCAGGGTGAAGAAGAAAAAACAATTACCAGATGGCACACTTTCCTCTTGCACCAGGTTTTTGTAGCCATTTGAGTTACTCAATAACAGGATAATTAACTTTGAAAGGTAATACACTCACTATTACTAGAAACAGAACATATGCATTTTTCTAAGCTGTCTGCCACATAGACATAGTGCTTCTCCAGACACAAGGTATCATTCCACATCTCTGTGGCTCTGTGAGTGCAGTCCATTTTACCCGAACAGATCTTGCCCCAGTGCCTTCAACATCTATGAGAACATTTCCATTGTTTTAATCTTTATAACCCTCAACTGATTGCTTGGGAGACCTGAACCATCTTTTCCAATTTCAAGTCATTTAGAGTGTCACTCTGCCTAAACAGGCCCTCCGCTGTTCTGAATGATAATCAGTACACTGCTGTATTCAGAGATAATCAGAAAAGAATTCCTCTAAATCATCTTAGATCATATCTATATATAGTCAGTATTGAGGAGGATGGGTTGGGTTTATGATGAGAACCACACAGCCCAAAGTCATACTATGGATTAACCTGTGTAAGTTTATTATTTCTATCATGTTCAGAGTAACCCATGGATTTGGCAGCTTTCTGGGGTACTTAATACTCCATGGTTGATCCCAATAATAAATGCTACATATTGTAACTTCATCATTTCAAATCGTAAGTCTCCATAACACCAAAGAAAAACAGGAAAAAATTTACAGGTGTTTTACCCTGTGTCAGTCAGAACTATCATACTTCAACTCACCTACATCCCATTTTGGGCCAGAACCACTTCTGTGGCCCCATCTAACTTCAAGGAGAACTGAGAATAGTTTTCCAGAGGCCTAAGAAGAAATACCAATTCATTAAACTCACATCATCATTGCCACGTGGTGCTTGGGAAAAAGAATGAAATATTTCTTTAGGGTGTTATTAATATTTGCTGTGCTATAAAAATGGTATCTATGAGCCATTTTTACATATACTGAATTTTGTTCAAATTGCAAAATATCCATATACATAAACATTATGTAGCTATTAAAAGATACTGCACTCCTAGCAGGAAACATGGTAGTCTGCTCACAGACGTTCTCTCATCTCTCTGTTACCCTAGATCCAACCCTGCAGTCTCACCCCTCATGCTGCAGCAGAACACAAGCTGCAGCCTTTCCTCCCCACTGCACACCTCTCCTGTGGTTCCCACAGACCATCCCATCCCAACCTCCCTTCCTGTACTCACCACTGTATCCCAGGCCCCAACTCTAGCAGGTACTCCACTTAAATCCAAAAGCAGCTCCTCCCAGGGCAACAAGTAGCCTTAAGGCAGACCCACCCTCTCCTACTGCTGCTGAGATGCAATCCCCTAGTCTCATCTCCAAATTTGTAGCTGGAAACCTGATGTGGTCTCCCTTTCCACTCTCACCATATCCCTGATGGATCACAAAAACCTTCTCCTTCAACCTTCCTCCCCCCAACTCATCCCAACTACCCAGACTCCAACACCAGTAGGTATTACCTATGAGCACACCATCTGAACCTGCCGGGAAAGCAGGCAACACACAGGCATCACACTCTCTAAAAATACAGAGAGGGAGCAGAAACCAAAGAACAAAACATCCACCCAACAAAGACTAAACCAGAAATCAAAATCCACACATAGACCTTTAGTCATCCCAAACCCAGATGCCAAGATACCAGCCTAAAAACACAATCAACAACAGCCAAGGCAATACATCTCCACTAGAACCTAGCTAACCTATCATAGTGGGCCCTGAATATAGGCCTTCAGTATAGATGAAGCTCAAGAAAGAGACCTTAAAATAACCTTTTTGAATACTATAAAGGTACTTAACGAGGAAATGAATAAATACTTTAAAGAAATCCAGGAAAACATAGTCTAAGGAAATAAATAAGACTGTTTAAGACCTGATTGAGAATGGAATCAATAAATAAAACACAAACAGAGAATTCAGGAAATGAACAACTTAAGAATTCAAACAGGAACTATAAGAGCAAGCTTCACCAATGCAAAAGATGGAAGAAAGAATCTCAGGCATTGAAGATACTATAGAAGAAATGGATACTTCTGTCAAAAAAATATTAAATCTAAAAATGAGCTGACATAAACCATCCAAGAAATCTGGGACACAGTAAAAAGATCAAACCTAAGAATAATAGGTATAGAGGAAGGAGAATAAACCCAGGTCAAAGTCCCAAAACATGTTTCAACAAAATCGTAGAAGAAAAATTTCCTAACCTAAAGAAGAAAATGCCTATCAAGGTATAAGAAGCATGAAGAACACCAAAAAGACTGGGCCAGAAAAGAAATTTCCCTTGACACATAACAATGAAGACACTAAACACACAGGACAAAGAAAGAATATTAAAAGCTGCAAGAGAAAAGGACCAAATAACACATAGAGTCAGATTATTAGAATAACACCTGACTTCTCAGTGGAGACCCTAGAGACAGAAGGGACAGGACAGATGTGCTGCAGACTCTAAGAGACCACAAATGCCATCTCAGACTACTATATCCAGAAAACTTTCAATCACCATAACTGGAGAAAATAAGATATTACATGATAAAAATCAAACTTAATCAATATCTGTCTACAAATCCAGCCATACAGAAGGTACTAGATGGAAAACTCCAACCTAAGGAGGCTAACTACACTCATGAAAACACAGGAAATAAATAATCTCACATCAGAAAAATAAAAAAGAGAGAAAACACACACACACACACACACACAAATAAGAATCAACAATTATTGGTCATTGATATCTCTCAACATCAATGGCCTCAATTCCCCCAATAAAAAGATATAGACTAACAAAATGGATATGAAAACAGGATTCATTCTTCTGCTACACTCTTAGAACACACCTCAATATCAAAGATAGACGTTATACCAGAGTGAAGGATTGGAAAAAGATATTCCAAGCAAATATTTCTTCTTTTCATTTCTTTGCCCCTACATTTCCCCATTTTTTATTCTTTCTTTTATGAAAATATCATGTCATATTATAATTAAACATTATTGAATATGGTAAACTAAAAGTCAATTTTTAAAAACTACAAGAATACACTCACTGTACAATAATGGCATGGTAGTTACGGAGGTAAACAACCACTTTCTGATTGTATCTGAAGCCTGATCCACAGGAGGGATTCATGTCTGGTACTGAAAATCTGGTCAAAAGTCCATGCCTTGGAAGGTCATAGGCCCTAGTGGAGAACCTACTTCTTTATTGTTTTGATAAATGGGCATGTTGTCAAACTGTCTTCTGAATATTTACATTTATACATGTAGATTAGAGCTGTTCTCAGCATTAGTCAAAGAAGCTTATTTCTTCAAGTAGTCGGTAGTTAACGCAGAGACTCATAACAAGTCAAATTATTGATATTAAGCGACTGTTGAGTGTTCAGCTTTAAATGAGACCCCTGCCTCTCTGTGTATGTGTGTGTCTCTGTTTCTGTCTCTCTCTGTCTGTGTGTGTGTGTGTGTGTGTATGTGTCTCTTTCTCTCTCTGTCTCTCTATGTCTATCTCTCACTCTGCCACACACACACACACACACACACACACACACACACACACACACACACACACACACCAAAGCTCAAGAAACATCTCATAAGAGTTGGAATAGAAAGAGTGCTGTGAGGAATTTTCTTCTGAAGATGATATAAGCATTGTACTCATGGACTCAACAATACTTGTGGTTTTACCTGTATAAGACCTCTTTTACTTGTGTAAGAATTATACAAGATGGTACCCCAACATTTTGTCATTGATAGGAGAAGGACACTTAAGGATCCACCCCTCCCTGATGAGATATTGGTCATTAACTGTTGCTGGGGGAAAGGAGACAATTTTCTTCAGTTATGTAGCCACTGCTAAGTTGCCCACACTCATGCAAATAAGGCCCCACCCGTGCTCATGCAAACAACCTTAGTTAAACACAGTGAGTCATAAGAAAGACATAAAAGGAGGAGGACAGACAGACTGGAAAAGAGGAAAAGTCCAGAGGGAGTGAGAAGGACTTTGAGGAGGGTGAACACGACCAGAATACAAGTTGCCAAAAGATAAATAAAAATTTAAAATAATTGGAATACAAATTACCTATTCACTTCTTATTATGAAAGATGAGAGTTCTCTCCCTTTTACATCTCATCTTTTTGCCCCATCCACTGCCCTCAGCACTCTCACTGCAGAGACACTTGCTTCTTTTGTACCATCCACATGTCCACCTCAGTCAAATCACTGCTCCAGTTGTCCACCATATACCAGTGTAAATATCATCCAATATTGAGAAACAACAAAACTTTGATAGCTATTTGACTTTTCTGTTTTCTCTCATTTTTTTCACATGCTGAATTGAATGGTGTAATGTCTAATTATCTGGCCTGGAAAATAACAAGTGTACTCATGTTTTCAGCAGCTCCAAGTACATCAGAACATCTCTGTGGAGTTCAACCAACACATCTTTGCAAGCTGGAAGGAAAGGCTGGCGTGGGAACTTGCACTTTGAGTTTGGGCTTTTCCTGAACAGCCTCAATAACTCTAGTGAGTGACCATATTTCTCAGGAAGTTTCCGATCCCTGTAAACTGTCCTGTTCCCATTTGGTCCTGCAAGAGCTTAGCAGAATTCTGACTCAATCCCTTGAGGATTTTTTTTTTTTTTTTTTGGTTTTTCGAGACAGGGTTTCTCTGTGCAGCTTTGCGCCTTTCCTGGAACTCACTTGGTAGCCCAGGCTGGCCTCGAACTCACAGAGATCCGCCTGGCTCTGCCTCCCGAGTGCTGGGATTAAAGGCATGCGCCACCACCGCCCGGCCCCTTGAGGATTAATACATAAATTCTACATTTCCTCATGTTGGATTCTCTTACACATAATCTTGCCAAATTGTTAAAGCTATTTAATTTTTATTTCATCATCATTTATTCATGGTTCTTACTTCTGAATTATAGATTGAGATATAGTTATATCAGCTTTCTTTAACTTAATTTTCATGAATTTGTTTCATACAATTTATCTTTTTCCTGGTGAAATAATCATTCACCCATTTCTTTAGCAATATTCTTTAAATAGCATTTTGTCATTCTCAATAAACATATGAATGCTTTATTTTAAGCAATATTAAAATAGCATGTAAAGTTTGTCCAAAGACTATTATTTATGAGCTTGCAAATTATCTTACAACTGTGGTCACATGTAAAAGCTGATATATAAAGAAATATTAAACTGAATTTTAATTTATAAGTATGGTTGTTAGATCTTCCAAGAAGTCATATTGAGATAAAGTTAGAAATACTAGAAGTTTATAAAAGTAACACTTATAAAATATTAAAGAGGTAGAGGGAATAGTAAAAAGAGGTGGGGCTAGAATTCATGATAGAAATCTAATAGTCTCAGGACAGACATGGAAGTTTTCCAATGAAGGAAGGGCCCAGTTTCATATCCTCCTTGCTCAGTCATTGGCTGAGGCTGCCTATGATGAAGGTATCATTGGTTGCATTCCTAACGTAAGTAGAGCCTAAGCAGACTGGCAGGTATTAAGGAGCAACATACTAAAGGGAATAGGAAATCAAATATGCTTCACAACACTGTCAGCCTTCCATAGTTGCAGATTCCACACCTGCAAACTGAACCAAATTCAAATGAAATATGTTCCAAAAGGAAAACTTTCTCCTGCATCATGCATGTGCAGATAGATGCTCTTTCTTACCATTCTCTAAACAGTATAATAAAAACAATTGGCACCTGGGATTTTCAAGGAGCATCCATCCCATAATCCCTCAGGTGGACAGTCACTCTAAGTCCAAGCCCCAAGTAGTGGTTTCCATGACCATGGGGTCTGGAATTCAGGCACAAGGAAATGGTAGCACCCCCAATGTCGGCAGAATCTGTGTTCACACACAGGTCAAGAACATGGGCCTTGATACCACATGGTGCCCACGAGGTTCCCCAAGTGCAGTAATGGCTCAACAGTTTTGCTTTGGAACTAGCAATTTGAAAGTTACAGGAGCTCACAGACTCTGGACAGACAGCTAGGGAGCCTGCATGGGACCAACCTAGGCCCTTGGCATGTGGGTGACAGTTGTGTAGCTTGGTCTGTTTGTGGAGCCACTAGCAATGGGATCAGGACTTGTCCCTGGTATATGAACTGGCTTTGGGGAACCTATTCCCCATGCTCTGATGCCTCACTCAGCCTTGATGCAGGAGGGAGGAGCTTGATCCTGCCTCAACTCAATATGCCATACTTTGTTAACTCCTATGGGAGGCCTGCCCCTTTCTGAAGGGAGGAGAAATGAATGGGGGTGGGAGTAGGGAATGGTGGTTGGTATGTGAAATAAACGAAAAAATTTAATAAAAAAAGAAACTTGCATTAAGAAGAATTACATTTTTTATCTAAAACAATAGAAAAATAACACCCTTAGCAAGAGCCCTGGGAAAGCTTATTACTCTCAGAAAACATTTTTCTTTTCTCTTCAACACTTAGTGAAAATTAAAACCAGAAGAAAAATTACACATCATTGCTTGTTTTCATTTGCGTGAACCAAAAAAAATATGAAGATTCAATTTCAAAATCAATAAAATTTCTGAAAGATTTGTGTAACCTAAAGTTGCCTAGTAGAGACTCATCATTTGCATGGGGAGGGGTTTGCAGAATTGCTGTTTAAATAAATCAGCTCATATGGTAGCATACTTTCTTGAAGTGTTCAGAAGCATCAAGTTTAGGGGTTAGAGCAGGAACATGAGAAAACCCAGAAAAAAAATGCTGTACAATCTCTTCCATAAGCCTCTGGAAAATAAAAGAACTGTTCTCCTCAATTGATAGCCCAACCTGTCAATGAATCATTGACTCTGTAGTCAGTGAGGCTCTACTGATCATCCAATTCAATATTAATTGAAATCAATTGTTAACATAATTGGGCAAACAGAAGAGATGAAGCATTCTAGTACATCAGCCTGGTGGGTTATCAGAACAGAGACCTCACTGTACCCCTTTTATTGCTTATTATCCTGAATTTCTTCATAAATATGAAGAAAAAAATACTCTCAACTTCACAACATCTGTGAGAAGATTACAGAAAGAACAGAAGCTTCATGTTCAAACACCATTGACCAGGATTTAGAACCTAGCTTGGCCCTTTCATTATGATACTGTCAAATTTCTTAATACCCCTCTGCTCATTTTTCCTCAACTGAAAAAATGCAAATGACAGAGCAAAATGAGATGTTGTGAAAATTAGAAATAATTTATAAAATACAAAAGTCAAAGGTCTATCCCAGCACTCGGGAGGCAGAGCCAAGTGGATCTCTGTGAGTTCGAGGCCAGCCTGGACTACCAAGTGAGTTCCAGGAAAGGCGCAAAGCTACGCAGAGAAACCTTGTCTCGAAAAACCAAAAAAAAAAAAAAAAAAAAAAAAAAAAAAAAAAAAAAAAAAAAAAAAAAAAGTCAAAGGTCTAATAAATGAGTTGCTGCTGTCTTGAAAGTGAGCTATAAAATTCTGCCTAAGTTTTGAGACTCCTTCTCGCTACTCAAAGCCTCTGCTAGGATTTCATTGATTTAGTCTATTGAGCTGTCCTAACATGGCTAGGCACAAGCACAGAGAAGCTTCACTTCCTCCCATCACGGCTTTGTCCTAGGTGTGCTCCACCAAAGGCACATCTCAAAGCCACAGTAGCGGATTCTTCCTGTCTTGCTGCTAAAGCCTGATTGTGCTGCAGAGGAGTCCCACACACTTACCAAAGCCAAACAGTGAGAATGTAAGGCCATCCCACCACCTACCCTCTATCTGGACATTCTTTTCTGGAAATGTCACCTGCCCAGTTGGGCTCAGATCATTAAATCCACTGGTGGAGTCCCTAAGCAGAATCTAACCAGAGTATACTCTTATCTTCTTTTAATCACCTCTGCTTCTGTGAGTTTTCTCAGAGCTTTTATAACCTGGATTTTGGGCAGGAACAGTGGAGAGCAAACACTCCAACATACATACATACATACATACACACACACATACACACACACACACACACACACACATACACACTTCATTAATATGGAGGTAAAATTCACTTTATCTTCAATATGATTGACAGCACCAAGAACTCTTTATCTCATGATCATGTTTATATGGTTGGAAGATGTTGAGATTGGCAAGGACAATGGCTGAAGAGGACCCGCATCTTGAGCTACAACTTAGTAAGTCTGGGAGAGATGTCCAGACCCACTGTCTGTTGGTTCCTTAGTGCTGACCTCTCCTTATACTTTCCTTTGTTCTTAGATTTCGATTTTAGCTGCCAATCCACTTAGCATTCTATGACACTTGACTCATCATGAATGCTCTCAGGAAACATCCGGTGTACCCGATGGATGTGAGATATCAACATTGCAATAATATTGATATTCCACCAAGGAAATACAAGAGGAATGGAAATGGAGAGGAACTCACTTAAAACCTCTTATACTTCTTTTGGCCAGAAGTATAAAGCAAAATTTCCTTTTCTTCCAGCTAAACCATACACTGGGAGTTAATACATATTGGCTCCACCTCCACAAGAAAACTTGACTTCTTTTCCATTGTCTATCTTGGGGGATATTTGTAAATTTTGGTGGAGAAGCCCATTCTTATTACCAGTCAAGAAACTACATGCTTTGTCAAATACCTGTTCATTTTCTCCCCAAAGTCACTCTGTGAAGAAATTATCACTCCCTTTTTATGAATAAGGAAACACAGCCCATGAGAAACTTGAAAGCTGAGCGATCACAGATCTCCGTTGCAAAATACAACTTTTCGGATTCCATCTTTTCTATTTCTCCTAGCTCCTGACATGACTGCCTTACTTACACTTCCTGATATGTTCCAAATGCTGCTCTCTTGAAACAGCGAAGGCTAGGACAAGAATGGAACAGCTACGTGTGCAGGGTCATGTGGTTAATATAGAGCATATCACCCACGGGTTCAACCATAGAAAACCACTGATTTCTCTGAATCTGTATCTTCATTTTAAAGAGAACCAGGGTAGTGCCTCATTGAGAGTTGTTAAAAATTAAACACCTTCCCGCATCTGAACAGTGTTGTATTAGGAGCAAAGCTCTTTAGGAAAGCTAAGTTCCTGATTCGTCTCCACGGTCATGTCTTCTTGCCTGTTTTACCTTTCTGTCTCCCCTACATTGTATCTCACTTACAAAAACTTTGTTCTTCATTGGATCCCCCATCCTGGTCATTCATTGAATGAATACATATATAATCTTTGTCTCTGAATAAACTGCAATGGTATTAAAGACAGACAATGGGAAAGAAACCAAGTTTTCTTGTGGCTCTGGAGCTCCTTCCTACTGCCTGCATTCTATCTCCCTTCCCTCAATTTCCCCTCCATGGTCCCTTATTAGTTTCCTGACTTTCAAGGGCACTGCAATTAAAATACACATCTCTTAAGATTCAAAGTCAGCGTCCACATATGAACAAACAAATGCCTCATTTGTCTTTTTGGATCTGGGTTACTGCAGTAAGAATAATTGTTTCCAGCTCCATACAGTTGCCTATAAATTTCATAATTTCAGTAAGTCAGGGACCATGGGGTTGTATTTCAAGGAAACAGAGAAATATAAATCATGTGGCGTGAAGGGAGAAAGGAAATGATAAAACAGAAAGGATTAAATGTGGTTAGAAATGGGAGGGCAGAGTAGAAAATAAAGAAAGTGATATCTAACATTAAAAACTTTGAAAATATTATATGGAAACATACTACTGTAGAAGCATCCTAAAATATATATGTGGATTTTAAATGTAATTACCCCGTAATGGGGACAGTTCCTCTCCCAGACACCATATGCTATCAAATAAAAAGCCAACCCATATCAGGTATGGGTTACTTCTTTTAGAGTTGTTGGTCAGTAGAGTCCCATAGGACACACACACACACACACACACACACACACACACACACACACACACACCAAAAAAAGAAAAACATTACAGGTGTCTTAGTTTGGGTTTCTATTGCTGTGGTAGAACACTATGATCAAATGTAACTTTCAGGGAAAAGGTTTTACTTCAGCTTATAACTTCACCACTGAGGGATGTCAGGGCAGGAACTAAAGACAGGAAGATGAAGGCAGCAGCTGATGCAAAGGCCATGGGGGAGTTCTGCTTACTGGCTTGCTTTCCACAGGTTGCTCTGCTTGCTTCCTTATCCCATTCAGGACGACCAGTCCAAGGGTGGCACCACCCACAATGGCCTGGGCCCTCTCACATCAATCATTAACCAAGGGAACTCCCCCACAGACTTGTCTGCAGGCCAATCTTATAAAGTATTTTCTCTTTTAAGATGCCATCTTCCTAAATATGTCTAAATTTGTGTCAAGCTGACAACAAACCAGCATGACAGGGACTTGTCATTGCTGTTGAACTTGGTGGTAAAATCCTATTGCTCAAGAAACCACACACCTCAGTAGAGATCATGGAGAAATCAAGATGGTACCATTCTGGAAGCTTCGTTCCTGCTAGCTAGCTTGTATGGTGATAGAAGGTTATATGTATCATACAAAGAGAGGAAAACAATCAACAATGTTATCCAGCTGTGCACCCTGTACATTATAACAATGACTGGACTGGCAATAAGAGTTCACTGGTGTACAAGAGTGACACAATGTTATGAGAGTAATCAGTCATTTTCTTATTAAATTTAAACCCACTCCACAAGATAGAACACGTGTCTAGCACTGTTAATGTGGCCAAGAACATTGGCCATAAGCCCCAGGGGAAAACCTGATGCTATTATTCTGCTAAATGGACATAGTATTAAACTCCTCCTGTTCTTATCTTTTACCCAGAGATTAGTGCTTCTCTCAACCCCCATCAGAGGAGCTTCCTTTTTCAGTAGATGGCTATTAATACGAAGATCTACAACAGAGCATCTTGCAGAGAACAATACTGTGAAGTGCTCAGCTCTAAACAGTATGTCTTCATAGTGTTTCTTTCTCTCAAGACTCAACAACCATTGTGAGGCAAGGAGTGGGTGGAGACTGTGAAAGTCTGAGGTAATGAACGTCTGCAACAAAATAGTATTTGCAGGGTATAAAAGTTCCACTGTACACAGGAACTCATAGTAACTGTGCCTGTATACACAAGACCTGTACAAGATCAATCACACCAAAATCCTAACGTAAGTATAAGAGTGATCATGAAATCCCTTCTCTATCTAAGGAGCTATTGACCACTGGTGTTTTCTATGGGTGGCAGCATTAGTTTTCTTCAGAAATGTGACTCTTGAGAGGCTACCCTTGCTTCAGTAGATGGCCCTACTTCCATGTACATATAAGTATCACTAAGTGGACTCAGCATTTTTTTTAAAGAATACATTAAATTGGAAAGGGAAGTAGGTGAAGAAAGCAGAGGAAGAACTGGAAGAAAGGGAATAGGAGATTGTTCAAAACATATATGCACATAAAAATTAACAAACAAAAAATAGAAAAATTAAACAACCTTATAACTAAATAACCTATGTTAAGTGTGTGTGTGTGTGTGTGTGTGTGTGTGTGTGTGTGTGTGTGTGTACATGTGTTTAGGTAGGAGCCAGAAGGCTATCATTCTCAGTTTTATTTTTTGAGACAGTTTCTCAATGAGCCTGGAACTAATCAATTGGCTAGACAAGCTGGCCAAAAGCCCTCCACATCACACATTTCATCTCACCCAGCTTTTTATATGGTTGCAGAGATCCAAAGTCAGATTATCATGCTTGCATGATTTTATCCAATGAGCCATGTCTTCAAATATAGCCCTGGAAGCTATATTGTTTTTAATTAAAAATTCTTACAGCATAACAACTAAGTTTATGGCAAAGACACATCCCTACTTGTATCTGTTGATGCCTTGTTACAGTAACCTGTTCCAGCAGCTACAGCCTGAGTCATTGTAAAGCATGAATGTAGATATAGAGTCTGGTGCTGATAGCAAGATATGTTCACTTATGTTCCTTGACAACGTCCTGAATATTATCTTGCAGATACCTTCATCTACATCTCTTGTATCATTTCTGCCAAGTGGGTGGCTGTCCTACAAAATAACTGCCGGATAAACATTCCTTGGTTAATTTAAGAATGTGATACCATTTTCTTTTATTTTCTCTAGAACAATGAGGAAGCTCATTAAATGGTAGAAAAGACTTGTATCTATAGAATCATTTCTTTAATTCTGAAAAAAACATTTATTTTTATGTATGTGTGTGTGTGTGTGCCTGTGTGTGTACGTGTGTGTGTACCTGCTCCTCTCTATGTATACCACATGTGTGCAAGTTTCAGGGAAGCCAGAGAGGGCATTGGATATATTGTAACTAGAGATTTGGACAGTTGTGAAGCACCAGCATGAGGGCTGGGAACCAAACCCAGACCCTCAGCAAGAGCAGCAAACGCTCGTAATGGCTGAGCCATCTCTCCAGCCCCAGTAATCATTTGTTATGGTAGATTTATCTCCAGAATTTTTAAGATTACAATGGCAATCAGTTAACCAGTTCTGGGACAACAATACTATATCCTTGTGTATATGGTTTGGTTTGGTTTGGTTTGTCTTTTGCCAACTATTCTCGGTTTCATGAACTAAAAACTCTGTGACCATGAGTCTAGATCTCGAGGTGGTCTGTAGACGGAAAATGATCTAAACATAAACATATGGTCATAAGCCTTAGTAGCCACAAATAGATACAACTTCCAGTGTTACCTTCTCTAATCCTTTATTTTACAATCCCAGAAGTCCCAGCTATTTGAAGCGCCTCTAAAGACACCATAGTCATCATGTTTCAGAATCTTAGAAAATAATGTTCTCCCTTCCTTCCACATCTTCCTGTGACCTCCTTGCCAGGGGGAGGGGAAGGAATCTCTTTGTCCTCATCACTGAACTTGGACATCATTATGGTTAACTAAGAATCTCTTAGAGAAAATGTCACTTTGAGCTAAGGAGTTTGGACATGGTGTTTTGTACAGATGCACTCGGTCATTCTGAATAGTGCCCAGTATCTTCTACTAGGCTTACTCCTTGACTAAAAATGACTCTGTTGCCTATTCCTAGGGAAATGAATTGGGAAAAAAACTGAAAGAGTTGTTTCAGGAAATTATGGCAGAGAGTGGAGCTCCTGAGGCAGAGGAAACGGCAATTTCCCTTCTTAAATTAGCCCAGAGCATAGAACTGATTCAGCCACCTAGGGAGCTAACTGAACTAGCCTCTCTCTCAGGTGAAGAAGTGGTAGCAGGTACAATCTTGGTGAGTGCTAACAGAGTCTCAGGGTCAGGGATGTAAAACAGCTTATTGTGGTTTCATGACCACCAATAAAAGGACACCGAACAGGGAAGCAGGAGAGTGGTAGAACACAGACAGTTTGTTCTTGTATACCAAAGTCAGTCTCAGTGTCTCCCAGGAATGCTGTATGGGGATAAACTTGAATCAGATGGGTGTTTCATCACAGTTAATGGGGAAGAAGCAAAAATACACAATTTTATTAATATTTTACAACTCAATGTTTCTCCCACTGAGTTTGCCGTTGCTTGCATGAATATGAATGGGGGTTTCATTTACTGAAATACAAACAGCTTGTTAGAACACTTTTAAAGGAAATTACTCTTCCTCCCTCAGCACCCATTAACCACCATGCCATGATGGGAGGTGTAGCCTCAGGAGCTCTTTGTGCATGCATGATGAGATGGTGACAGGTAAAATCTTGTGCGGGTAACTAAAGCCACAATGAGTTAAGAAAACTCCATGTTTAACTGTTATGTGTATATAATCAGGGGAGATCTTGCTCATATCTTAAGTGGAACATATTTTTAGTGAGCAAGGTTGACATTATTCAAGGCCAAATTGGGATATTACAATCATGAGTGATAATTTGAAATGATTCACTTGGAAGCTTGGAGGAGGTGGTCAAAACACATGACAGGAGCAGTGTACAGTCAATTCTTATCAAAGAAGAGAAATGATAGCATGTCATCTTATGGCTCCCTCACAGTATCATACTGGGAAACAAACAACCAAACTGAATACCTCTCCAGAAATCAATTCCTAAGCGGCCATGAGAGCACAGGGTTTTGGGTGAAAAAAACAGCAGGGCTTCGAACAAAATCAATAGCATCAAACTAGTCTGTTATCCTTCAGTGACAGAGTGACAGAAAATTGAAACACAATACGTTTCGACTTTGCTTCTGATTTTCCTCAATGAGAGTTTCTCTTTCAACAAAGAGGATAATTCCTAGACGTTTTTTAATGTTTAGTGTGTGTGCTAGCAGGTAACCTAATAACTGGTCTCCATTGTTGGGAAAAGAAGATTATTGTGAGGACAGAAAGACATGTGGGCAAATAACTGAAATCAGGGCTAAGGGAATTTAATACAATTATGAGCAAAACACTATAGTTGCACACATTTAAAGCCACTGACTCTCTGAAGTGGTCTCAATAGCTTCTTCAAACATGGAAAGGCTTTAATAATGTCTGTGGAGCTAATCAAAAAGCATGACATAGAGGAATTAGGAGAAAAACGGATGTCTTATAACTTAGTACACTCACATACAAAAGATACCAAGAAGTTCCCTGGCGGTGGTCGCCATTTCCCTTCAGGTTGTAGTAAGGCAGTTTCTATTTAGATTGTTTTCCACTTCCAGACCATGAAGATTTGCATCAGTCTCCAAGGGATTTTTCCAAAAGAAAGCTCGATAACCCTAACTACCTGTCACTTAGACAAAAGACAGTGCATTTCTTTCAATTAGGAAAACACTTGTAACAAAGAAAAGCTAAGTGTCCAACAGAGACACCTTCTGTGGTAGATTCTTTGGGACTTGATGACTCACCTTCAAGGTCTTTTATTCATCATTGCTGTAGGCCATTGATAGTTCCACATTTGTGCCCCAGAATACTGCCAGGAAAGGAACATAAGTGTGGTGGCTTTCTTATGTCAGTCATGCCAATATGCTATCTCTGGCCCAGGATGACTTCAGTGGTTTTCATGTTTGGTCAGCTTCTTCATGTGTTTAAGATTAAAGTCTATCCCTCAAAGCATCATCAGGCCACTTACTAATTACACTGTGTTTTATTGGTTCCTCTAATAATACAAACACAAGGAGGTAGCAACACCAAATATATTAGAATTGATTAAACACCAAAACAGAAACCAATTCAATGGATTTGTATCACCCGTAATTGCTTTGCGTGTAGACCTCAGCATTCAGCACTGTAGACAGAATTCTGTTCCACATAGTCATTCATGTATCCAGGATCCATCTAGGCTATTTTCCTCCTTTTTTATTTTTAAGTGTGTAAAATAATGGTTTTCAGCTATCAGTCTTGGAAATTCTGTAGAAGAGAAAAGGAAAACATAGAAAGTTCCATGGGAAATCTGGGTACTTGCTTAGGAATGGCATGTGTAACTCATGCATATATTCATTATGTCAAGAAAATCTTAAAGTAAACATTAGGAGAACTTGGAGATAAAGGCATTCTGTATGCTCTACAGGAAAATGAGACAATTTAGAGTTAATACCTGACATTTATTTCAGACACACTAATGAAGAAGGAAAGGCAGGGAGCTTTTGATTAGTAGATATAGAGCCATTGCCCCATAGTATCTTTGTGTTGAATTTCCTTATAATGAGGCTATTTCCTTATGATAACTTCAAAGAGGATATGCTATTTTGCATATTAAGAAATACAGATGACAAGCATCCAAACCTCTAGACCTAGATACATAAGTATGAGAGAGATAAACTTTTTTTTTTCTTTTCAAGACAGGGTTTCTCTGTGTAGCTTTGCGCCTTTCCTGGAACT